>NC_045426.1:344210908-344512943 GCF_902635505.1 Sarcophilus harrisii
TTCTTTACCTCTATGAAAAGAGTAGGATTTACACGTTCTAAGAAATATTTTTGTCTCCATAGATCCTTCCCTCTTTTCTTGATCTATTTGGGATAAAAGTCTAGCAGTAATATTGGTGGGCCAAAGGGTAGATATGCATCCCGATCTTATTTTTCACCAGCAGCACCCCAAAACTTCGGTTCTGCCATCTAGTGGTTATCTTATTAACTGCCACAGCCTGTGACTGGGACCAAGGAATAGGATGTTCCACAGCGTTCAGCTATTCAGTCCTCTCCAGCTCTTTTTGACTCCATTTGGGGTTTTCTTGACAAAGATACTGGAGTGATTTACCGTTTCCTTCTCCAGCTCATTTTACAGATGAGAAAACAGGAAAAAAACAGTTATGTGACTTGCTCAGGATCACACAGCTAATAACTGTCTGAAGTAGAATTTGAACTTGGGTCTTCCTGGGAAAGACCCATACTCTAACCACTGCATCACCTAAAATTCCTCCAAGGAATATAGATTGATAGATCCGTGGCAGATATGGAAAAAGGATTTAGATAGGTAAACTTGGGAAGTAACTTGTAGGGTTAGAGACTTAAGACTGAGCCAAGTGAGGAAATGGCCATCATTTTTTTCTCCTTTGGGAGGAAAGGTATGATAGAAGTGTCCCTGATAAAAGAGAAGGCAGAGTAGCTCACTTGTGATAGACAGATTTTCATAGGATATAAGATCCAGAAGGGACCTCAAAGGTCATCTTGTCTAACCTCTTTATTTTTTACAAATAAGGAAACTGAGACCCAAAAAGGTCAAAAGATTTATTCCTCAATCAAGGCACTAGTCAGCAGAACCAGAATTCAAGCCCAGATACCTCCCATTTCAAATTTAGGATTCTTTCCTATCTCCCTGCTAGGACTGTTGTGAGCATCCAATAAAAGGGCCATGTTGAGAAGTAAAATGATGGAGTAAAGGAGTATTGGATTTGGAATCAATTAGGTTTGACACCCAACTCCACCACTTCCTACCTCTGTGACCTTGAATGAATAACTTTTAGGGACCTTAGTTTCTTTATTTGCAAAATAAGGGTGGCCCAAGTGATTTCTGAAGCCCCTTTCAGCTCTAAACTCTGATTCCCAGTTGCCATCTATGTCCTCCCTTAGAGACACAAGATTCATGCCTGTGAAAATCATGTAAAGTGATATCCAGTGAGGGCTTAGAAGAGTTTGTCGGTCAGGGAGCTCTCTGGGGTGGGACCGACCCTCCCCTATAGAGCAGGCTATGTTCTACTCCCATGTGTGCTACTCCTCAGCCCAGAATAATTTGCCCTCAGAAAGGGCAGGTTTTTTTTTTCTAAGACAGAATGAGTGGACATAGTAAATCTATCACCTGTAGCTGCAGTGTGGAGACCGGCGCCTGCCTGACCTCACACCTTGTTTCCTGGAAAGCCTTGACATTTTTAATGGGAACATTCTGAATCAGACTGTCATTAGGCTCCCAGGAATGAAGAGAGGCACGAATCCATGTGGCATCAGAAGTAGGGGATGTTGGCAATCTGGGAAGTGTGGCTGTCCACTGAGCGCTAGAGTTTGGGGGACTTCTTACTTTCCCCTGTCCCCAGCCCCCCTCTCACACCAAGTCTTTTCCAGTGGAGGTTCTGATTACTTCTCAGTTCTACATTCTTTCTTGTCCTTCCTCACTTTTCCTAGGACAGTCATGAAGTCCGGGGATAGCAGAGAGGGAGCTAAGGAAGTAGGCAGGAATCTGTACCCACTGCCCCATTCCCCTGAGGAAGAGACTAGTATCATCCATCATCAACAAGCATTCATTGTTTATTCTGTGTCAGGCATTTTGCTAGGCTCTGGAATACAAAGAAAGGCAAAAACAAAGTCCCTGACCTCAAGAAACTCATTTTAATGAAACAAACAATTATGTATGTACAATAGCAAATGGAAAGATATCTCAAAGAAAAGACACTCAAATTGAGTGGGGGAGAGGGGAGAAGAAAGTACCAAGAAAAGCTGGCAAAAGATAGATTTTGAACTGAGACTGAAGGGAGAGAGGAAAGACAGATGAGGAGAACATTACAGACATGGGACACATGTCAGGAGAGAGGAAATGGCATGTCAAGTGTGAGAAATTGCAAGAAGTCTAGGGTTAATGGAACAGAGTATTTTTTAAAATTTATTTTTTTATAAAGGCTTTTTATTTTCAAAACACATGCATGGATAATCATCAACATTCACCTCTGCACAACCCTGAGTTCCAAATTTCTTCCCTTCCTTCTCCCCACCCCCTCCCTTCTATGGCAATAAATTCAATATCTGTTAATCGCATGCAGTTCCTCCATACATATTTCCATAACTATTGTGCTATATAAGAAATATAAGATGAAAAAGGGGGAAAATGATAGAAAACATAAAGCAAGCAAACAATAACAAAAAAGTGAAAATACTATGTTGTGATCCATAGTCCTCTCTGGTCCACAGGCCTCTCTGGGTGCAAATGGAACAGAGAGTATTTAGTAGGGAATAAAGTGCGAGAACACTGGACAGATAGGAAGAGGCCAGAGGGTAGAGCTTTAAAAGCCCATCTGAGGGTTTTGGAGGAAATAGGGAACCATTGGAGCTTAAATAGGGGATCAGGCAAAACCTGGGCTTTAGAAACATCACTTGTCAGCTGAAGGGAGGATGGATTGCAGTGGGAGACTTGAGTCAAGGAAACCACATGCACAAATGAGTATGATTCAAAATGGAATATGATGAAGAAACAGTAAAACAGGACTTTTGGGACAGAAACAGGAAGCTTGGTAGATAAAGTTTTGGAGCTAGAGTGAGGAAGATCCGAGTTTGAATCCTTCCTACCCAAGACCTTTACTAGTTGCGTGATCCAAGTCATCTAACCTCTCCCTCTTCATGATTAGAGCTGATGGCCTCTGAAGTCTCTTCCTGATCTAGAGCTATCATGATCTGATAAAAATAAAGTGCCGAGAAGACCTGTCCCCAATTCACCTGCCAACAGTAAACCTCCAGCTACCCTCAGCACATCTGAGGGTAAGAAAAAAAACAAAGCTAGCTCATCTCACAAGCACACAGGAGAAGGCAAAGTTCTATTAGGATGCGATTAGAATGAGCTTCTTAAGCGCAAGGACCAGCAAGTAGCTTAATAAATGCTTGTTGACCGACTAACCAACTCTCTCCTGCTATCTGTGTAAGACAAGGCTTTCTAATAGCTGGGTCCCTCAAAGAGTTAATGCTCTTCCAGTCTGTGGCTGGATGTCTGACTTCCTCCCCGACCTTCCCCGCTCCCTGCCTTCACTCCACCCCTTTCCTCCCTTTCCTCCCCTTTCTGCCTGCTTTTCCTCCCTTCCCTTCCCTGCCTTTTCTCTCTTCCCTTCCCTGCCTGCCTGCCTTCCCTCCCTTCCCTTCTTGCCTGTCCTTCCTCCCTTCCTTTCCTTCCCTTCTTGCCTGTCCTTCCTCCCTTCCTTTCCTTCCCTTCTTGCCTTCCCTTCCTTCCTCCCTTTCTCAGAGGCTGCAGCCGCTGCAGAGCAGCCTCCTCAGCGGAGAAGCCTGACAAAGCAAACAAAGACCCGGCTTACCCCTCCTAGGAAGCAATTTCAAATTAAGATGCTATTCACAGCAATCCGAGGGCCTTGCGGGAAGGGTAATGTGTCTACACAAAGCGTGTGCCAATTAATCCTGTGTTAATTCAGTAATAGCCCTCTTTAGCTTCCCCATTTCCCAGCTCCTCCGTGAAAATCAGCAAGGGTCTGCTCTTATTTAAATACTTAATTGTTGCTCGAAATGCAATTAAGAGGCAAGGGTGCCAAGAAAGCCTAAAAAGTTGTTGAAACATCCCCTGCCCCCTCACAGCAGGCAGAGGCGCGGGCTTCTGGTGATAATTGCAGTCTGAGGGGAGTAAGCAGCTCCGCAAATCCCGAGGGGCCGCCGGCTTCCCAGACAGTCCGAGCCGGACCGGTCCCGCTCCCCCGGGCGGCCGGCACAGTCCGGGGCCGCGGGGCTTCGGCTCGTCACATTTAAAGCTCGAAGGGACGCCCTGCCTCCCCGCCCCCTTCCCCAGGGACCCCCCAAATCTCTGGCCACAATGGAAGGCAGCTTAGCGTGGGGGTAGCCGCACTACTGTGGGCTCAGAGCCAGGAAAAACCAGAGTCGGGACCCGCTCGGGAGGTTACCAGAGGCGTGAGCCTGAGAAGGCACTTAATCTCCGGACCTCAGTTTCCTCCTCTGTAAAAAGGAGTGGGGTGATTGACACACAGGGTGTTTGCAAGAATCAAATGAGATAACATATGGGAACGTGCTTTACGGATCTTAAAATTAAAGATTAACTCTTGCCTCATTCCACGGAGAAAATAATGCTTTGTCCGTGTCGGAGCTAGGATTTTTTTCATTTAAAAAATTATGCAAAACATTTCCATAAAAATCATGGTGTGAAAAAAAAAACATCCATTTCCCCCCTTTAAAAAACCCTCAAGAAAATAAAAAATGAGAGAAAAAGAGGAGGGGGGAAAGGGAGGGAGAGGGAGGCGGAGGGGAAGAGAGAAAGAGAGAGAGGGAGGGAAGAGGAGAGGGAGAAAGCAAGACAGGGAGAGGAGAGAGAGAAAGAGAGAATGCTTCAATTTGTATTCAGACATAATCAGTTTTTTCTCTGGGTATGGGTAGGCTTTTTATCATAAGTCCTTCAGAGTAGTTGTGGATCATTGTATTGCTGAGAATAGTAAAGTCATTCACAGCTGATCATCCCAGAACATTGCTATTACTTTGTACTCAGTAGATTTCATTTTGTTTGAGTTCATGGAAGATTTTTCAGGTATTTATGAGAAGATCCTGCCCATCATTTCTCATAGAACAATAATATTCCATCATAATCACATACCGCAATTTATTCTGCTATTCCCAGCTGATACGCATCCCCTCAGTTTCCAATTTTTTGCCCTGAGAAGAGCTGCTATACTTTTGTACATATAGATTTTTTTCCTTTTATTTTTTAATTCTCTTTTGAGATTCATGTCTAGTAGTGGTATTGTTAGGTCAAAGGATATATGATTTTATAGCCTTTTGGGTATAGTTCATATCTTTTGATTATTTATCAATTGGGGCATGAGAACTAGATTTAAACTGGCTTTCATTCCAGGTTCATTAATCTTATATTAGAATATGAGTTTCAGATTGGCGCTGGAAAAAAATGAGGAAATGTCTCTCTTTTCCTTATTTGCAGAACTAAGGGCCTTTGGGTATGGATTATTGCATATGCTGTCGTACACCATTGATGTGTGGGTTAATTTTGCAAAATTGTTTTTTTCCTCCCTTCTTTAATCTTTGTTACCAAGCAATGGCTCTCTGGGTAGAGAGAGATATATTGAAAATAAAGATGTTAAAACAAAAGATATCCATAAAAAAAGAGAATTTATCAAATATAAACTTGAGGATACAGTCCATTTTTCTCTATTTCCTCAGTGCCTAGTATAGTGCCTTGCACATAGTAGGTACCTGACCAACCCACCCCCACAAAAAAACCCAACTTGTTAAAATTGAGACAGTCTCTTTGAACTCCTCAAAAATGAGAGGGTTGAACTAAGCCTCAATATTCCCCTTTAGCTCTAAATTTGTAAACCTATTCATTTTATCCCCACTACTTCTCTTTGAGAGGTGATTGCTGGAGGAATCAGGTACAGCTGTGTGACCATCAGGGAAATGGGAATGATCTCCTCAGAGGTGTTCTGAGGAAGAGATGTAACCGTGAAGAAGTTGCTCTGAAAAGCATGGATTGTCCTTTAATAAAAGCAGCTCACATTTATTAAATACTTCAAACTGATTTCCTCATAACACCCCTAACAGGCAGTATCATCCCCGTTTTACAGATGGAAAAACTGCAGTGCAGGAGGGATAAGTGATGACTCAGGATCCTAAAGCTAGAAAGTATTTAGACTTGAGATCTGAACTCTAGAGTTTGACTCTAGGTCCAGCACTCTGCATTCATCCTATTTAGCTTTTCAGGAGTTTGAGAGCTTATGTGCGGGGTCCTGAAGCAGTACAAGTTCCAAATAGCCCAGACTGACTTGCTCAGCACAGGGAGAGCAGATGATAGGTTTGGGTGAGTTGTCTAAGTCATAGCAACCCAGACATCTTGGCTCTGACAAATGCTTCACAATGTGGCTACCTCTCAAGTGAGATTAGGTTTCCTGGGCTAGTTACTTGTAACAAGCATTTAATAACTAGCTCAACCTCCATCTACTCACCATTCCCTTCTTTCTCCCAGTCATTAGTGGATGTGGGTTCAAGAAAGATAAATTCATTGTGTCTTAGTCTGATTAGCATAATTTTAAAAATCACTTGGCATGGGGATGGGGATGGGGAAGGAGATCCTATAATCAATCAGTAAACACTTATTAAACACCTACTATGTACCAAGCACAATTTATTCTCAAATCAAATATAAACAGTGTGCTGGGAACAGGGAACTGCCACCTATTCACTATGTGAGTTTGGACCCCAGTTTTTTATTTTTTCCCATATTGTGAAATAAAAAGCTTAGACTGGACTTCTTCCGGTCCTGCAATTCTGTGTATCTGTGATTTATATTCTGCCTGCCATGGCTCACCTCCATTAGTGGGAGTAGCTGGGTGTAGCTTATGCCTTCAGCATTGCAAGAGTTTTCTAGACAATATTTTGTCATCAAGGAAGCTCCTTTCACCTCTTCTAGTACAGACCATGACTCAGTCATACATTCTGATCCTTTGGCTCTTGTCCACATCCTCCTCTGCATTCTCTATGGAGAAATCTCCCCAATACGTAGGACATTTCTTCTGAATGAACTCTTCTCCTAGAGAGCAGTCTGGAATTGTTGGAAGTGTTAGACATTCTCCCATATGTGACTAAGTTCATTCTTTTCTTTGTTCGGTCCTGGCCTGGCCCATTGCCCAAAGACAGCACCCGTTTGAGAAATGATGGACCATTCACTGAGCTGTTCATCCAGCTGCATGTCATAATTTGGTCTCCAGGCAGTCTTCATCCACTTGGGTTATTCCCATGTGGGTGGTCAGCTTATGGATATCATTGAAAAGGTCTTGTGGTGTTCCAGGACTAGATGCAATTGTACAGTGTCATCTGGAAATGGTAGCCCCTCGTTCTGTACATTTTGCTATGGTCCCGACTCATCTGGAGAAAAGTGGAAATAGTCCATTCTACCTGTTGGAAATAAATGCCTGCCTTTGATGGTGAGGGTGGTAGGGTGGAGGTTCTGGTAGTGGTAGGGAGCTGTCAATTCAATTCAACAGACATTTATTAAGTGTGTACAAGGCATTGTGGCGAATAAAGCTGGGGACAGTTACATAAAAATACCAATAGTTTCTGTTCTCAAAGATTATTTTAGAGAGGATTTGAGGAGGCTATAATAATAACAATAATAATATTAACAGCAAAGACTTGTATAATGCTTTAACTTTTGCAAAGCACTTTATCTATATTACACTAGTTAATCCTCACAGTCCTGTGAAGTAGGTGCTCTCATTATCCCCAATATACAGATGAACATGGAACATTGGAGGAAGGATGGTACCACTGAAAGAAATAGAAGGAGGGGTAGATTCAAGGAGGAAGGAAATAAAGTAGATTTTGGACATGTTGAGTTGGAAGTATTGATGACCAACCTGTATTAAAGGGAGAGGGAGCTGTGGATGTGAAGCTCCAAAGGAAGTAAGGACTAAAACAGAGGCAACTGGAGAGACAGTGAATAAGATGACCAAGGGAGTGTAGGGAGAGAAGAAGACCAAAAACAGAACACAGAACCACAGATTTGGATTAAAGCACTGAAGGAATTACGTGGTCAGGAATGATCTAGTCCAACTCCCTTATTGTACAGATGCATGACCAAGTGCCCAGAGTGGCGAAATGGCCTGTCAAAGCCATTCAGGGCAAAACTGCATTCAAATTCAGGTCCTGTGACTAATACTTGTAATCTTTCCAATATACCAGTCTAGTAGGGATATATCTTCTTTTATAACAAGAAGAAAGGAGGGGAGAGAATGTGATGATGCTGAAAGGTTTTAAGGAGTAGAAAAAAGGAACTGAGGGGATTCATATCAGGTGACCTCTGTCTTCTTAGGAAAGTAGGATGAGACAAGGGGCAGGGAAGAGCAGAGAGGAGTAGAGTCATTAGAAGAAACTTCCCTCCTCGCTACAGAATAGAGAAGACAAAGTTGGGAAATCTAACTTCCTCCACAATTCTTTGGACCAGTAACTGGTCTCCTTCCTCCACAAAACACTTCATCTCCAGACTAGGCATTTTCATAATGTCTATAATTCTCTCCCTCTTCATTTCTATCTCTTTGCTTTCCCTGGATTCTTTCAAGCCCCAAATAAAATTCCATCTTCTACAGGGATATCCCTTAATACTAGTGCCTTTCTTCTGTTGATATTTCCAATTTATACTGTATACATCTTGTTTGCATATTGTCTCCCCGATTAGACTGAGATCCTTGAGACTAGGGAGTATGTTTTTGTCTTTTTTTGCCTCCCTAGTACCTGGCACATAGTAGGAGCTTAATAAATACTTGTTGACTTGACTTGAACTTCTTACAAAAGGTCTCCATGGGCTCTGAGAAAAGGAGTTGATGGAGACAGAGAAGAGGGATTGTAAAGAGCCTATGCATTCACAAGTGTATAAAACCAGCTTGATGTTTTTACTTTTTCCATCAATACTAAATGGTGCTGGAACAGGAGGAGAAAAATTAGATGGCAAGAGTTTGGAATGAAAACGTATTGATTGGGATTGGTAGGATTGGGCACGGGCAGAAAGGGATTCTAGAGTAGTAAGTAGCTAATGAGGCATTAAAGGGATAGACAGTAGGGGACAAAACCAGACATGGAAGCAAGTGAAGCCAGAGCAGAAAGAGATGAGCTAGATAAAAAGCATTGGGTCAAGGGATCAGAGGTTAGGATAAGGGGAAAAGAGGAGGTTTAATGTGAGTGAAAAGATAGAAGACCTGGAAGGATTCAAGATAGTGGTCAAAACATGGATATTAATGATACATTTCTCTTTTTGTCTATTTATATTTAAGTTTAATAATACTGTATTTTTTCCAATTATAAGTAAAAATAATTTTTGAAATTCTTTTTGTTAATCTTTTTAAATTAAAGCTCCTTATTTTCAAAACATACATAATTTAACGAATGTTTATTAAAGTTTTTTTACTTTCAAAACAAATGCATAGATAATTTTCAACATTCACCCTTGCAAAACCTTGTGTTCCAAATTTTTTCCCTCCCTTTCCCCCACCCCTTCTCAAGACAGCAAATAATCCAATATGTTAAACATGTGCAGTTCTATATATATTTCCACAATTGTGCTGCACAAAAAAAAAAATACAGACCAAAAAGGAAAAAAATGAGAAAGAAAAAAATGCAAGCAAGCAATAACAAAAAGAGTGAAAATTCTATGTTGTGATCCACACTTAGTCCCCACAGTCCTCTCTCTGGATACAGATGGCTCTCTCCATCACAAAATCATTGGAACTGGCCTGGATCATCTCATTGTTGAAAAGAGACCCTTCTGGGGCAGCTAGGTGGTGCAATGGATAGAGCTCCAGTCCTAAAGTCAAGAGGACCTGAGTTCAAATTTGACCTCAGACACTTAACACTTCCTAGCTATGACCCTGGGCAAGTCACTTAACCCCAGTTGACTCAGCAAAAAAGAAAAAAAAAAAGAAAAAGAAAAGAGCCACTTCTGTCAGAATTGATTATCACATAATCTTGTTGCTGGATACAATGATCTCCTGGTTCTGCTCATTTCATTTAGCATCAGTTCATGTAAGTCTCTCCAGGCTTTTCTAAAGTCCTGCTGGTCATTTCTTACAGAACAATTATGTTCCATAACATTCATATACCACAATTTACTCAACCATTCTCCAATTGTTGAGCATCCACTCACTTTCAGTTTCTGGCCACCACAAACAGGGCTGCCACAAACATTTTGGCACATACAGGTCCCTTTCCCTCCTTTAAGATCTCTTTGGGATATAAGCCCAGTAGTAGCACTGCTGGATCAAAGGGTATGTACAGTTTGAGAGCCCTTCGGGCATAGTTCCAGATTGCTCTCCAGAATGGTTGGATCCGTTCACAACTCTACCAACAATGTTATCAATGTCCCAGCTTTCCCACATCCCCTCCAACATTTATCATTATCTTTTCCTTTCATCTTAGCCAATCTGAGAGGTGTAGGGTGGTACCTCAGAGTTTTGACATTCATTTTTGGAAAAACTTTGAGTTCCAAATTTTTCTCCCTCTTCCCTTCTCAACGATGTATTTCTTGGAGATGGAGTGGATTAAATTTAGTGGTTGAAGTGAGGCTGGAGGGAGAAGTTGGTGGACTTGAGGAGGCTAAAGACTGGTGTGGTCAGGTTATCAATACAAATGCTTAAGTCCTCAAAAATAGTGGTGGGGATGGAAGTGGAGAAAACAATTGTGAGTCAAGAATTAACAGCTTTGAAAGGGTCAGGATAATCATCTAGGGATTGGCAGATGATTGTAAGGAGGTAGTACATGGTACCGTAATATGCTATACCATACAAATATGTATAGGTATTAAAGGCATTATCTTGTGCAAGATTTCCTCCATCCCTTGCTTCACAAGAGGCTTTTCTCTTATTCCCCATCTCCCTAGATTAAGTGCAGACTAAATTCAACCCATCCAACCTGAACCCTTTGAGGAATTCCACTTAACTCTTTCAGGAGCCAAAGCTGCTAGACATTTGGAGAAATAGCATCTTGAAGTCTCCTTCCCCTAAATCCCCGTGTATTGAGTTTTGATTAAAAGAGAAGGAAAGGGAGGAGGGAAGATAGAACGAGTGAAGAATAGGGCCCATTAGTGGAAGTAAGAAGCCCATTTCCCTCCTGGGGACAGCTGATAAAAAGTAAGTGACATGGAAACATTCATCAACAGCTCCAATCTTAGCCCCCAAATAAGCTTCCCTGCTAATGGCAGTCCATTTCGCTAGCATTTTCAGGTGCTGATGGCAGTTCCCCTGCTGAGCTTCATCTGGGATGTACTTAGGAAATCCTCTTGCTGGGAAATGAGTGTTTTTCTCTATGCTTCCTGGACCATGAACCCCTGGAGAGACAGATCATATTTGCTGGCCCTTCTTTCTCAAAACTTTCAACTCCTAAGTTCTCTGATTTCCCCCCTACTAAAGCATTAGGTGCTAAAGACTCAGAAGGGTGGAGTGGAAGGTGGAAAATGGCTTGGAGTCCTCTGAGAAGGCTCCCTGGAGGGGCCATGACTCACATAGAGCCTAAAGATTGATTAGAATTTGAAGGAAAGTCATCTAAAGCAGAAAATAGGGATATAGAATCAAGTCAGGAAAATAGGCACAGATGTAAGGAGGCTATTTTGGGCTCCAGTAGAGAGTGAGCTGTAAAGATCACCTTGAAAGAATTGATCTTTCTTATCTTTCTTATGTCCTAAAAGATGTGGGAGGAAAAGAGAGGAAGAGAGAAGAGTCCACAGACTAAACAACTTTAGAGATATGAAGAAAGAGGAGAACTGGCCCAGGGGGAGGAGGGAAGCCTTGGACTGATTAAAAGGTGGCAACCTCTTAGGGAAGAGAAGTTTGGGATTGAAGTCCGATTGTAAGGGCTTGAGAAGTAAATGAGGTGGTCAAGAAGTAGGGGTTAGCTTAGAGCCAGCTGTGAAATGTAGACAAAACTTTTTAGGAATTTGTCAGTGAGGGAAGAATCAAGACTGATAGATAACTTAAGGGGATGTCTGGATCAAGTGAGGATGGGATAAAGTGGAATATGGCTTGGAATAGAGAGCCAGGAAAAAATAGAGAGAGGGTGGGGATGGGGGTGGGAAGAGGAAAGGAAGGAAGGAAGGAGATGAAAGATGCAAAGAAATTAAAGTCGAGAGGTCAAGGAATTTTTAAGGAGACAAGGTCCTTAGGTAAGCTATAGGATACAGAACCTTGTTCAAGGAAAACTACCTCTTTATCAAAGTAAGGAATAAAGGAAAAGGCAGGGGAAGATTTAGGATTTTGATGTATGAAGTAGAACGAAAAGGACAGTCACAGCAGATGGCTCCTATTTTTCAGTAAGGTAGGAGACAACCTTTGCTGAAGGCAAGGTAATGTTGGAGGTATTGAGAAAGAGAGACACATACACACAGGCTCGACAGAGAGAGATAAAAACAGAGAGACATACACATACAGAAAGACTCAGAGAAACAGAAATAGAGACAAAGACAGACAGAGAGACAGAAAGAACCATACAGAGAGAGAGAGAAAGAAACTGAGAGACAAAGAACCAGAGACAGAAAGAGAGACAAAGAGAGAGGCATAAATATGCACCCAGAAACTCACAGAGAGAGACAGACACACAGAGACAGAAAAATAATATATGGAATAACCAGTGAGAAGGAGGAAAAAAAGAATCTATCAAAGAAGAACAAAAGCTATTGAGATAGAAATGTGGGAGAATGAGCCCACCAGGCAAATGCTGTGGGTGGGTGGGCAGGGGGTGACCCAGAGTTAAGGACTGATTGGGCATGAATGATGATAAACAAAGAGGCATAGGCAATACCCATGCAAAGTCTCTATTGCAAGTGTGATGGGAATTTTTTATTTCCTTTTATTAATTTTTATTATTTGGAGCTCAGGGTCATCCCTCCTGTAACTTTTGGTTATCTCATAACATAAACCAGATGGAAAAGTTCTGTGGTCTTTACAGTTCAATGGCAAAGCAGATAATAATGCTTTTTTCTTTAATGTCATTTGACAATATGTTGAAAAGGGCATGAATAAAACATTTTTCAAAGGACAAAAACAAAGCCATTTCAGTACTGAATTCTTTTAAAAAGAGAGAATGAGCTGGAAGTCATTAAATGCCTAAGACGATAGCTTTTAGAATCCTTGGCTCTTGATATGACTGGATAGAATGAACCTCAAAGGAGAAGAGGATGCTCAGTAATAAAAACAAAGAGATAATGTAAAAATAATAAAGTGAAGAACAACGAACGTGTACGTTTGTCTTCGTGGCTCAGTGTATCAGTGAGCAAGGGTAAAGACACCAGCCCGGAAGAGGGTAGCCAGTGAGAAATCATCTTCCAAAGTGCTAGGGTTTCTATGAAAACAATAAAATGGAGAGTCTAAAAAGAGATTGAGGGTGCCAAAATATTCTTCTTAAAAGCACGGTTAGACCATGCTACTTCCAAGCTAAAGAATATTCTATGTAATGAATTGAACCAGCTACATCCAGGAAAAGAACTCTGGGAGATGACTATGAACCACTACATAGAATTTCCAATCCCTCTATTTTTGTCCACCTGCATTTTTGATTTCCTTCACAGGCTAATTGTACATTATTTCAAAGTCCGACTTTTTAGAAAGCAAAATAGCTGTTTGAACATGCATACACATATTGTATTTAACTTATACTTTAACATATTTAACATGTATTGGTCTACCTGCCATATGGGGGAAGGGGTGAGGGAAAAGAGGGGAAAAGTTGGAACAAAAGGTTTTTTAATTGTCAGTGCTAAAAAAAATTACCCATGCATATAACTTGTAAATAAAAAGCTATTTTAAAAAAAGAATATTCTATGACCTTCTAGGATAAAATAAAAAATTCTTATCTTGGGTTTGAAAATTCTTCTCAATCTGGCTCCAAGCCACCTCTCCATACTTATTTCACAGTTCTCCCCTTCACATACTCTATTTCAGTTGTATCAAAACTTTTATGTTCATACACTCGTGTCAGTAAAATATTTAGAATATGAATACATATTTTCTTATTTATAAATTATGTGTGAATATGTTACTAAACTACTAATTATATGCATTATAAGGCACAAAAGACAGAAATGTAAAAAGATGAGATGAAGATGTCATAATATTTGATTCTAGAGGCAATATGAGACCATTGTTATTTTATGAGTCGGAGAGAGACATGATCATTCCCACACCTTGGGCCAATCATTGTGGCATCTGGATGGGGAATGGATCAGCAGGAGGCTAATTAAAAGGTTAGGGATGAAGAGATAAATAAAGAAAGGGGGCTAGATATTGGAGACATAGAAGAAGTAGAAAGCACAAAACTTGGCCCCTGATGGCTGATGTGGAATGACGGAGAGTGAGAAGGCAGGTGAATGGAGGGATGTTGGCGTTTTTGAAAGTAATGGAAAATTTGGAAGAGGTGGTTTTGGAGGAAAAGAATGGCTGTGAAGAGCACAACCCAAACATGTCTGTTTATCCTACTCCACTCAAAAGAAAAAAAGGAGTGGATGGGGCCGTTAGTCATCAATCACTGCCCTCTGCTGCGGATCTGGAGACAGAGGGTGGGTATGAGGGCTGCTGTGGGGGGGTTTCCAATGGTGCTGACACAGCTGCTGCTTTGGATGCCTGGGTAGGGGCTAAGTAGTAATATCTCTTTGAGGAGCATGAGTGGGAATTGGGGAAGTAAAGAGGAGGAAGAAGAAAAAATGAAGGTTTCCTCTTTGGAGACATGTCCCATTTTTGGCTGTTGTGGGGAGAGTGGACACAATTTATTTTCCCACCTTCAGATTGACTGATCACACTTTGGGGCCAGGGCATTGTTCCCACAATTACTGGTTTGAAGATCATTGTTTTAGCTCTCAGCTAAGCCAGCCTATTTGGTATTCCTTGAACTTAACATTCCCTCATTCCCCCATTTTTGGAATGTAGACCCTCCTCATCTGAGACTCTTTAGAATCCTTAGCTTTTTTCCAAAACTCAGCTCAGGTGATACTTGCTGTGAAAAGCCTTTCCTAATATCCAAATTGTTAATGTTCTCCTATTTATTATCATATAATTTGCTAACTTAAATACATATCGCTTTTCTCCAATAAAATGTAAGCCCCTTGAGGGCAGGGACTGTTTCCTTTTTGTCTTTTATTCCCAGCCTCCAGTATTGTAGCTTCCATATGTGGCAATTAATAGATGGGTATCGAATTAATTGTAGGTTTTGGGACTTCTTGGATTAACCCTATGTCTCTTTTTCTTCAACCAGCCTTTTGGAGAACAGTCATGTCGACTTTACTGGATATCAAAAGCAGCGTGCTGAGGCAGGTCCAGAGAAGCCAGTCCTTCAGGAGGAGGGCTGATGAGTCAGCCCCATCTGGAGCAGCGGCAGGATCCAGTTCCTCTCTGCAAGAAGGGGGACCGGAAGCAAGTGTGGCCAGGTGAGTCCTATAAAGGCTCAGGTGGAACAGAGCTTGTTCCAATCAACCCTCGACTGGGTGTGGGGGTATTATCGTTTCTTGTTTAACAGAACTAATCTTACCACCTTCAACTGACAAAAGCCATTCACACTTCCAACACTTTTAGGACTAAACTCACTTTCTTCTGTTGATATCCCCCAAACCACTGCTGCTTTCTGAACTGTGCTCTCTGGATCTCACCTCATCCCCAGGTCCTAAGACAAATGAGAGTCCAGCAAGAGCTGACAATTTACACGGGGAGTGGTCTACAGATACACATACAGGTGGCGATGGGAGAGGTGAAGAGGGATTTCAGTTAAGATTTATCAAGTGCCTATTATGGGAAAGGCATTGTACTAGGGACTGGGGGATGCAGTGATAGATACATTATAGAAAAAAGAAACAGAAAAAAGAAAGAAAAAATGGCACAGTGGATAGAACACTGGCCCTAAAGTCAGGAGGACCTGATCAAAGCATACTTTTTCTTTCACAACATGTTAATATGGAAATATGTTTTAAATATTTGAACATAGATAACCTGTATCAGATTGCTGTTTTGGGACATATTTCCATATTATCATGTTGTGAAAAAAAAAGTCAAAACAAAAGGGAAAACCATGAGGAAAAAAAACAAACAAAAAGAAAAGTGAAAATAGTTATGCTTTGATATGCATTCAATCTCCCTAGTTCTTTCTCTGGATGTGGATGGCATTTTCCATTCCAAGTCTTTTAGAATTGTCTTGTTTCACTGCATTGCTGAGAAGAGGTGAGTCTCCCATGATTAATTAATGCAATCTTGCTGTTGCTGTGTACAATGTTCTCTTGGCTCTGCTCACTTCACTCAGCATCAGTTCTTGTCTTTCCAGGCTTTTCTAAAATCAACTTGCCCAACATTTCTTATAGAACAATAATATTCCATTATATTCCGTTACAACTTATTATTCAGTCATTCCCCCAACGACCGGTATCCCTTTAATTTCCAATTTTTGCTTCCACAAAAAAAAACTGCTATAGATATTTTTGTATATGTGGGTCATTTTCCATTTTTTATCATCTCTTTGAGATACAATCCCATCAGTGGTATTGCTCTATCAAAGAGTAAGTCACAGGGCAGCTGGATGGGGCAGTGGATAGAGCACCAGCTCTGAAGTTAAGAGAACCCGAGTTCTGATCTGGTCTCAGACACTTAACACTCCCTGGCTGTGTGACCCTGGATAAGTCAATTAACCCCAATTGCCTCAGCAAAAACAAACAAACAAACAAACAAAAAACAAAGAGTAAGCACAGTTTGATTGCCTTTGGACATAGTTCCAAATTGTTCTCCAGAATGACTGGATCAGTTCACATCTCCACTAGACAGTATCTGATCATGAGTCTTCCTGACTAAAGGTTTGCGAGGTGATGTATATCGCCTAAATGTCCTTTAACAAACTACGTCCGGTCTCACCCAGCGGAGGTATCACAAAAATCTCATGTGGCATTTGCATGAATTGGATCTCACTTCAGATTAGAAATATTCCCTCCCAGGAGGCCATCCCCATAGGGCTACAGTAAGTAGCTCTTTGGTCTCCCTGCATTCATAGTGGGGCTTGTTCGGTGACTATTCATTCCCCTCCTGCAAAGAGATTTAGATTTATCAAAGATCATAGATTTAGAGCTAGAAGGGGTCTTTAAAAAGATCATTGGATTCAATCCCCCTCTTTATAATAGGAGGAATCTGAGACACAGAGAGATTAAGTGATTTGCCAAGATTTACACAGCTAGGAAATCTGAAGTAGAGTTTGAACTTGGATCCCCTGATGTCCAGGTCCAGGACTTTACTACTTCTATGACTGCTACCCACTGCTGGTGAACATTTATAGAGCACTTGCTTTACATATGTTATCACATTTCATCTTCACAATAAGCCTGTAAGGAAGGTGCTGTTATTTTCCCCATTTTACAAGTAAGGGAATTGAGGTATAACAGGGTTAAATGACATGGCCAGGATCACACAGAATGCAAACTCAGGTCTTCCTGCCTCCTGTTCTCTCCACTACCCCATGCCGTCCCTATGGCCTGGCTATGGATGGAGCCAAGTGTGGCAGTGGGGGGAGGGTGGGACTTGGAGTTAGGAAGACTTGCCTCTTACATTAGGTGCTAGAATACTTAGTCATGACCCTTACTAGCTTAATTGCCATGATCAAGTCACTTAACTCTGTTTATCTTAGTCTATTCCCATGTAAAATAGTAATAATAACACCATTCACCTTATAGGGTTGTTCTAAGGATGAAATCAAATGGGATTGTGTAGGTAAGGAGCTTTGGAAACTTTAAAGTGATAAGTAAATGTTGTCAGTTTTATTACTTAAGGAGTGGGCTGGAAGTCTCTTCAGTTGTGCCTGTAGTAGACCCATTTCCTTAAAGATCTCAGAATTCTCTGCGTCCTATTGTGATTTTAAGTTCCCCCACGATTCTCTGTCAGCCGCAGCAGGAGGGATAGGACCCTGGGGAGAAGGCTTGGTTTGTCTGACTGGCTTTGACAGCAACAACTGTTCCATGGCAGATTAATGAAGCCAAGCTGCCCTTTTTAGAAGGAAGATGAAATGTCAGATCTGTAATGTTCTGGGTCCCTGGCTTCTCTTCCTTTGGGGAGCTGATTTTATGCCCACCAAAGCTATCTAGACACAGTGCGCCTAGGTTAAGAGTCTGCCTCGGCAAGGGTTGGGAAAATCATTCTATGATGTAAAGAAAGAGGAGTTGGGTCCCTTCACTCTCTGGGCAAGTTGGTCTGGATTCCCTCTAAGGCTCTTTCCACTGCAGATGGATATAGGATTTTACTAAGTTCTCTCCTCCATAATATGCCTTCTTTAGTGTAGACAGCTGGAAACCATCTTCAGGAACATCCAAAGGACTGAGTCCACTGTAATCTTCAGTGACTTTCACAAGAAGAAAGTTCTCCCTTACATTTACCCTAAATCTTTCCTGCTATAGGTTTTCTGAAACAAACCCCAAAAAATCACTTTTTTTCCTCAAATAATTATTTTTTCTTTCTCCAACTTCCCTTCCTTACTGCGGGAAAAGAAAATTAAAATTTTCTTCACATATACCATCCCCCTCACAAAAAAAAAAAAACAAGTTCCCAAATTGGAAATAAAATGTTTCATTGTTCAAATTTTGTCTTTCCCATGTCCGAGGGTGACCTACCCTATCCTCTGGAATCATAGTTGTCATTGCACGGATGGAACTTTCAAGCCTTTCAAAGTTTACACTACTGTGGTCACTGCATCATTCATTACCCCCTGGTTCTGCCTACTTCCCCATGCTTCAGTTCGTATAAGTCATCCCAGCTTTCCCCAAAACCGACCCTTTACTCATTTCTTTCGGCAGAATCATTTGCCATCACACTCATAGGTCAGAATTTTATCCATCCATTCCCCGATAGATGGGCACCCCCTTAGTTTTCAGTTTTTTGCTACAGCAAAGGCCCTGCTGTAGTTTCAATCCCACTTTCCCTTTGATTCTTCCTCAGGCGGGCTGAACCACCTTCCACTATGGAGCTTTTATAACCTGAAGGCTCTTTTTGTCTCTCTTTCCCCCTCTTACATCTCCCCACACTCTCTTTAGGCAGAAATAATTTTTGTTCCTTTCACCTTTTCTCATGTCATATATATATACACAAATATCTGGGGAGCATAAAAGAGTCTGGCTGACCACTCCAGGCTGCTCATTGATGAGATGTGTTCAGTCTTCCTGAAATCCAATCAGGGAATTCAAATGAGCTCTGTTTTCTGAGAAGCCCACTTCAAAAGGTCTGAGTATTGTTGAGAAGGAGCCTGAGAGAAAAACGAGGTGGAGGTCATACATTTTCTTCTTCTCTTCTCCCCTCCTTTCACATTTCCTGTTTTTTTTCACTGGCTTTTTATTTTTGCCATAAACAAAAGGAAGGAGTGGGAGTCATGGGCTGGCTGCCTGAGAAGGTCACCTTACTGGTATCAAGCTCCTCTCCCACCCCCTTCCCAGAGTCCTTTTCCCTTTATGTCTGCCCCCTCCAAAGCCTCATTGCTTTCCATGAGTCCCCTTCCTCACATTTGGTTGGAGGACTGAGGCCTCCGAAGAAGGAGTCGCTTACATTTTTAAGTACCTGGTCTGAATGCCGGCTAATCCTGCCCAACATCTCCTTGCACCAGCGTGGCAGGGCAGGGCACGGTGTCTCTGCCCACATGAAACTGTCCTTTCCTACAAATAGTGGAGGGGACCTGTTTTCCCAGCCTGCCTTGCTGATTGGGCCCCCTCCACCCAGGACCGCTGGCCTCCCATCATTTTACTGGGTGATGGTCACAGATAAACTAACCAGTGGAAAAGGAGTCAAGGCACCTAAATTCTCCCCCTTGCTTAGTTGTGTGACCAGTCTCTGGGACGCAATCTCTCCATCCAGAAATGAGGTGGGCAAAATGGGTTGAAGGATAGCAAGTCCATTCAAACCCTAGGAAGAGTAAGAGGGGTGATTGAAAACACCAAAAGAATCTCCAATTCTGAAAGGGTTGTTTGTTCCTGGAAAAAGCACTTTGTATGACACATTGTGATGTAGGGGAAGAGCACTAATTTTGGAGTCAGAAGATATGAGTTCAAATCCCGCAAGGCTCTGGAGAAGTTAATTGACTTGTGGTCCAAAGGAGCTTCCTCCCTCCCTTCCTTCCTTAAAACCCATCTGTGCTCCTCCTGAGCTCTAAATATTTTGCTGTGATCTTCTGGAAGGCAAACACCAAAGCTGCTGAATCTGAGCTTGGAGCTGGGAACCTCTTGGTCCTTGCATCAATGATAGAGCTGGAGGAGGTCAAATGACCTGGCCAACCTATTTGATTAAAAAAAAACCCAACGTATTTCCCTTGTCATTTTCCTTTTATCTCCACATCCTCTCCTGTCATTCTCATGACAGCTTTGGAAGGCAGAGGGGGCATGTTCAGCGTCTCCAGATGGCTCTTGAGGAAATGGAGTGGAGGTCTGTCTCCCAGGCCGTGCTAGAGTTATATCTGGAGTTGGAAAGCCTGAGGCTGAATCCTGTTCTTTTGTTTTCTAGCTGTGTTAACAAGGGATTTAACATTTTGGAGCCTCAGTTTTCTGGAACTGTAAAATGGGGTTAGTTATAATAATAATAGCGCTGCCTTCTTCCCACTTTATAAACCTCAAAGAAATGAGTAGTTATGGTTGAAATGCTTGTTCTCAGGACTGTTATTGCTGGAGAGTGATGGCTGAGACTGGGGATGGGTATGTACCTGCTGGGGCTTTGAGACCTACTGTCCATGGGGCAGATTCAGTGGCTCATTGCCTCTGTCGTCCTCCAGGGAGGAAGGCGATGAAGGTGACTTCTTTTCCAAGATGAAATTAATTCTGAAGAAGAAAGAAACTAGACAGCGATTGGGACGGCTGGAGGTGAGAAGTGGGGTCTTGGGGTCTCCAGTGGCTCTCTAGGCTGGATAGAATGGCCAGGAGTCCTCACGGCTTGCTCTGGCCAGGGGAAGGGGCTGCTTGGCTGCTCATTAAATGACCCACAGGCTTTCTGTTGGCTCTCTGAAGCCAGTCCAGAGCCCTGGGCTGAAGAGCATCAGAAGTTTCCAGTGGGGGGAGACTGAGGTTCCTTATTCCAGCTGCTCATAGAGAAGGTAACCCACCTGTCCGGCTCTGACTTTGTGTGTCCCTAATGCAGGAGTTCTTGGCTCAAAATTTCTTGAATTTTTTGATAATTCATTGTTTTTATTTAAAATTCTATGTATATTATGCATTTAAAAATCTTGTTCTGAGAAGGAAGATGTCCATAGTCATCACCAGCACTTCCAAAGAGACCCTTGACACAAAAAAGAATGAGAATTCCTGCTTCACTGTGACGTGGCTGCTGAAAGTAACCCTGGCCCCATATACCAGGGATGGCCACCCCTGGGGAGACAACTGCTTCCCCGTCTAGGAGGGGAGCGCAAATGAAGGGAAACCCTTTTGCCCCTCTAACACCTTCCCAGCTACACTCTCCTCTCCCCATTTTGGAAGCAACATTTGGAAAAGGAGGTTAGTGGTGGAAATGGTAAGAAGGTAGAACTCTGGCCCCACTCCCCAGGGACTTAGTGAGCCAGATACTAGGACCTGAGGAGCTCTGCCTACTTCCCCCCTTTCCTGCCCTGCTCTCCCCTCCGCCTCTTTGGGGGTCCTCATGCTTCATTAATCTCCGCCTTCTTTGCAGGGGGTCCTACACAGCAGTGCCCCTCCTCCGAGGGAGCCCCTGGGTCCTAGCCTCGCTGCTGAAAGCCTGCCGCCAACCAAGAAAGAGGTAATGGAGAGAGCGGAGCATGTCTTACTCCTGAACGTACTGGGGAGGGGGAAAGAGGGCCAGGTCTGTCTCCCTCGGCCCAGGAGTTCTACCTTGGGAGGTTGGGTGCTTTAGTCCCCTGCCTCGGGGGCTGGCTGTGGGGTACTGACAGCCTAGGAGCTGTCTGGGGGGCTGTAGATGAGAGACCGTACCATGTCTCGTCCCACCTGTGCTCACTACCATCCCCACATACCTCACAGGTGGAAATGCTCTTTGAGGAAGCCCTGTACACTGTGTGCTACAGATCAGGGCTGCCGTCCCCAGAGCATGTGGCCAGTGAAGACAAGCTCTTTGACTATCTTCAAAAGGTAAGTGGGGAAGAGGGATCCCCTGGATACCCCCCAGGGTACATCTTGTAAAAGGGGAGGTCCCTGGGGGAGGAGCTTCCTTAGGTATTGATCCCAAAGGTTCTCAGGGTACCCTCCACTGAACAGCAGGTGAGAGGCTCTACCTTGGGAAGTGAGGGAGTGAATTGGTCTGCTCTTTGGGGAGCTTCCATAGATCTTAGCTGACCTTGGATTCAGCCAGCAACTATCAGAAGTCCCAGCCCTGTTTGGGATGCCTGTCCCAAAGCCTCCTCCAGGGAGGACAGGAGTTTGTGGTTCTT
This sequence comes from Sarcophilus harrisii, assembly GCF_902635505.1. Taxonomy (NCBI): domain Eukaryota; kingdom Metazoa; phylum Chordata; class Mammalia; order Dasyuromorphia; family Dasyuridae; genus Sarcophilus; species Sarcophilus harrisii. Next base: position 344,233,057 of record NC_045426.1, read on the forward strand.
AAGTACCTTCTCTTAAGATTGGCACTAGTCCCTGCCCATCAAAGTACAATGATAGACAGTCAGGATACTAGGTCAGCGTGAGTGGGGGAGGGAGAGAGAGGGAAGGAAGGAAAGAGAGGAGAGAGAAACAGAGAGAGAGAGACAGACAGAGACAGAGGGAGAGACAGGAAGACAGAGAGAGAAAGGGACACAGAGAGGGAGAGACAGAGAGGGAGAGACAGAGAGAGGGAGAGAGAGAGAGAGAGAGAGAGAGAGAGAGAGAGGAGAGAGACACACGCAGAGAGACAGAGAAACAGACACAGAAAAAGAGAGAAGGAAAAGGGAGAAAGGGAGGGGAGGAGAAGAAGAAGAAGGAGAAGGAAGAAGAGGAGGAGGAGGAGGAGGGAGGGAGGGAAGAAAGAAAGAAGGAGAGAGAGAATGGTCCAAGCTATCCCCGATCAGCCTTTGTCTCTGGAGTCCGCCTGTCCTGTTTGTCCTCCTGTCTTCTGTGTTTGCTATTTACTGAGAGGTGGTAGGGGCTGTGATTGCACAAACATCCACAGCCACTAGTCCTCGAGTCTGGCTCACCACCCAGCTCTACCTTCCCAGTGCTCCCCCCACGGTCACTCACACTAGACAAAAGACTCTTTTCTGGGCCTCCTTTCCCAGGGAGACAGACAGGAACGTGAGAAGGAAATGGGGCCCACCACAGCCTTGAGTCCCTAAAAGCCGGCCCAGGCCAGGCTCAGGCCCTCCCCACCCACACAGACACACTGCTTCTCTGTGGCCTCCTGTCCGTGTCACGTCTGTATGTTGAGCTTGTAAGTCTTGTTGTAAACGTGTATTTTTTTTAAACTGTCTGCTGTCTTCTTTTGCCGTTTTCTGTTTGAACTCTTGCTCCACAGCGGGATCTGTCAGGGTGAGTAAGCCCTTCCTCCCCCTCCCGTACCCAAGTGCTTAAGGTGTGTGAGAGTAGGGGGCTCAGCCCCTAAGACTGGTTACCGGGTCCTGGGACACCTGCTCCACGAAGCTGGTCACCCTCCCCTACTCAGCAGGATCAGCCCCCAGGAGCCCAGACGCGCATCCCAGCTCCACGCTGCTTGTGCCGGGGCCTTCGAGGCAGAGTCTGGAGCTGGGGTTAACCAGGTCTCGTTTCCTTCCCACGTCGTGCTGTAGAGCCATGAGAGCTGGAAGGCACTTTAGACTTCATGTAGACTGCCCCTCCATGGGTCAGGTGGAGAAACCGAGGCCCAGGCTGACAAAGGGACTTGCCCAGGACACAGAGCACAATGTTTGAGTTTAGGATTAGAACTCAGGTCCGAGGGTTCCTAGTTCCGAGCTCCTGTTTTTTGTCCCCCACAAATGTTTCCCCTACTGGAGGGAGTCTGTTTGGGGGGACAAAAAGCTATTTACCTTCTTTGCCCAGTTTTAGAAGCTGTGGAAAGTGAAGGCCTTCAAAGATGGCCTAGCCTCATCACACAAGCACCTATTAGGCACTTACTGCATACTGGCATTAGACAAGGTCCTGGAACCAAAATTATAAAAATAAGACAGCCTCTGCCCTCAGGGAACTTATGTTTGTTCTGGGGAGAGAGTCTACTTATAACACACACAGGAAGCACGTAGGCAAATCAACATAAAGAGACTTTGTTGTTGGGGAAATTCAGTGGGAGCAAAAGAGAAAGAAAAGCTTCATGTTACTTCCTCCAGTCAATAGTTATCGATTAAGCACATACTATATGCTTAGGATATAATACATACTCGGACACTGTGCTAAGTGTTCATTCCCTGCCCACATGATAAATGTCAAAATGTGTTTACAAGAATTGCACATGTTTAACCTACATAAGATTGTTTGCTTTTTAGGGGAGGGAAGAGAGAGGGAGAAAAATTTGGAACACAAGGCTTTGCAAGGGTGAAGGTTGAAAACTATCTCTGCAAGCATTTTGAAAAATAAAAAGCTATTATTTAAAAAAAAGAAAAAAGCCCTTAGGAAGCTTACATAATAACAGGAGATTCAATGGCACTTAGATAGGAGGTAATTATAATTCAGACAAAGGAGATACAATTTTTCTCCCAATTTAACAAATATTTATTTTTCTCTCCTTCTCCCATCTGCATTGGAAGAGGAACAAAAAACAAAAAATAAAAAATATTTTTGATAATAAGATAATCTTCCAGGGGAAAGGAGAGGAGAGAATAGGAAAAGTCTCATGTAGAAGGTAGCTGAGTCTTGAAGGGAATTGGATCCCAAAAAATGGAGTTGAGAAGGGAGGCAGCATTCTTACCATGGGGACAGTATAAAACAATGAGGAATGAGGAAATACAAATTGTCCAGTATGAGTGAAATATTCGTTGCAGGGAGGGGAGAAATGTACAAAAGGTAGAAGAGGGTGATGATGTGAAGAACTTGAAAGGCATTTATATTTGATCCTGGAAGTGATAAAGAGCCACTGCAGTTTACTGAGTAGAAGGGTGACCTGATTAAATCTGTGTTTTTTTAGGACCTTCATTTTGGTTTTGATTAGAGAGAGACTTTAGGCAGGGACTTCAGTTAGGAGGCTGGGTTCTGATGAGAGTACAGGGTGGTGTCTGTGAGTGGAGAGAAGCTAATGGATATTATAGATGTCATTGAAGTGGCAATGACAAAATCCAGCACTGATTGGATATGTGGGGTGAGAGAGGGCAAGGAGGTGAGAATGATACCAAAGTTGTGAGCCTGAGTGATTGGATACTTAGAGGGGCCCCTGATAAGGAAAAAAAAAGTAGAGGTTTTGGTTTTGGAGAGTGAAAGATTATCAGTTCTGTTTTGTGTATGAGATATGTCATGCAAATAGGCAGATGGTAACACCAGGCTGAAGCTCAAGAGATAAACTAGCTCTGGATATATAGATATGAATGGTTTGTATAGAGATGATAATGATCCCATAGAAGCTGATGAGATCACCAAGTCAGAGAAAAGGGCCTAGGAGAGTCTTGTAAAATGTTTACAACTGGGGGCATGACGGGGACTATGATCTAGCAGAGAAGAGGAGCTGTTAGATAAGTGAGAAGTCCAAAAGAGATAGCAGTGTCATGAAAACCCCAAACCAGGAGAGTATCCAAGAGAGAATGGTCAGTAGTATTAAAGTATTAAAGGCTACAGAGATGTGTGAGGACTGAAGAAAGGTCATCAGATTTGGCAATTAAAAAATCATTGATAACTTTGGAGAAGGAAGTTTCAATTGAATGATGAAGTCGGCAGCCAGTTGGCCAAAGGTTCAGAAGAGAGTGAGGGAAAAATTAGAGACTTCCAGTGCAGGACTTTGGCTGGAAAGGGAAGAGAGATATAGAATGCTACTTGCCCAAAATTATTAAGGTAGTCAACTGGGATGCAAAGTTAGGTGCTTGGACTGGGATCCAAATATCCCTCCACCCCATAATCCACCCACTTGGACAGAATTTCTACTATGGGAACCAGTAGGAAAAAGTTGTAATTCTTTTTAAAAAGATATCAAGAATATTTTACTTTTCCATAGTTTTCAACATTCATTTTTCTAAGACTGTGTATTCTAATTTTTTCTCTCTTCCTCCCTCACCTCTCCTTCTCCTCAAAACAGCAAGCAATCTGATATAGGTTAAATATGTACAATCCTTTTAAACATATTTCCATGTTTGTCATGTGCAAGAAAAATTAGACCAAAAGGGAAAAAAATCCATGAGACGGAAAACAAACAAAAAAGGTGAAAACGCTACACTTCGATCCACATTCAGTCTCCATAGTTCTCTCTCCAATGCATTTTCCATCCCAAGTCTATTGGAATTTGCCTTGAATCACCATGTTGTTGAGAAGAGCCAAATCCATCAGTTGATCATCACATTATCTTGTTGTTACCATGTACAACGTTCTGTGCTCAAAAAGTTGGAATTCTTTAGGGAGAGTGAGTTCTAGGGAATGGCGAGCCGAGTTCTGTGCCCATAAAGGGCCTCAATCACCTCCCCAGTCACAGCCAGCTGGAGATGAGGATTTGGGAGGCGTAGTGGGGAGGAGGAGAGGATGGAAGATTAAAAATGACAGCCTATCAATGTCCCTTCTGGGGGCCCTCAGGAGCTGAGGTTTGGTCATGGTGTTTCTCCCATGGCGGGGAGTGGAAGGGTGAGTGGAGGAGTCTAGCTTTTGGGGGACTACACAGCTCAGCAGGGACAGCGGCCAGGCTCTGGCAAGGCAAAGCATTCCTGCTCGCTGGGCGGGAGCCGAGTACTGGGAGGTTGTCTCACCTTACATAGCTGTAGCCCCCAAAAGGATGTGATTGTTACAGACTCCCCACAGTGGGACCATCTGGGCCATCCCTCTGCCTTCAGGCAGACCAGGACACACGCCAGTCCAGGAGAATACCTCTCCTTTTCCCAATCTAACTTCATTTATTTATTTTTTAAATGGATTTTGAGACTGTGTGATATTGTATAAAGAGCATTAGATTTGAAGTCCAGGAAGGAGTCATTATATAAAACACACTTGGATCTTTGATCACAGTGTGATGGATAGAGATGTAACTATGATGAGGGCTAAGGAAACCTGAGTTCAAATCCTAGCTTTGACATTTCCCAGCTATGTGACCTCATGCAAATCACTTTACCTCTCTGGGCCTCAGTTTATTCATCTGTAAAATGGAGATAATAATACTTGCATACCTACCTCACAGGGTTGTTGTGAGGGAAGCGCTTTGAGTACCTTAAGGTGCCATAAAAGTGTGAGCTGGTATTATTATTACTAAGCATGGAATTCTTTTTTTTTAATGGTTAGTATTTCTTTTTTTATTATTCTGAATTTAAATACATATTCACACATACACAAAAGAGAAAAAAGGGGGTGTTTCCATATATATATATATATATATATATATCAGAATATTAAAAAAAGAAGTTTCTGTACAAGCATGGAATTCCTGAAACCTGAGTAGACCCTTTGCATCCTTTGTTCTGAGTCTTGCAGAAATGCCAACATCGCACTTGTCGGGAAGGGCAGAGGAGGGAATCCTCCTGTCCCGGCCAAGGGGCTGAGCATGCTCACACAGTCGGTCCTCTGCCCTTTCCCCAGGATATGGGGCTGAGTCGGTCTCACAATTTGTGGGCTTGAATGAGGCGTCAGACTCTCATTGTTCCTCCCCCATATCTCAAAAGACCTTGTCTGGGGCAGGTGGGGGCAGGAGACCGGTTTCACTGCCAGGTGAGGCTGACCCACAGTGGCCAGTTGGTCTCCTGGTGATGGTCCCTGGGAGCCCTGCTTGGCCGCCAGGTCAGCTAGCGAGCCCTTCCCTTCTCTGCCCCACATCCCCAGGTGTTCAGTATGAGTTCTTCTGAACTGGAGGCAGCCCTGCGCCGAGTGAAAGAGGCCAAGGTACTAAGAGGGCCCTTGGGCAGGGGAGAGTGTTGTGGAATCCCATGCCCATTATTCTTGTGGCCCGTTCATTTTCAAGCTTTCTGGATTCTAGTTCTGCTCCCTCCTCAGCCAGCCACACCCTCCCCCCAATCCTAGCTGCTGTTCCTTTTCCCACCGGGTGTTCTGGGGTCCCTTTTGTCTAGAAGAGCCCAGGGTGATCCCAGAAGTTGATAGAGGGAGCTTTGTAATCACCTGCTAAGAAAGCATCCCTCTCTCCCTCTTAACAATGGGGCTTCCAAACCCTCCCAAGAACTCCCACTGGCTAGACTGGGACAGCATCCTCGGGAGCCACTGGGACCTTCCCTGCTGGCAGGTACTGGAGGTGTCTCTCTCAGGCACCTGAAGCCCCACTGGGGGCTTAAAGACTCACTGGCCCCTTTCTCCCCCAGCCTCCGACGTACTCTTTGAAAGTCACAGTGGTGAGGGCTAAGAACCTCCTGGCCAAGGATGCTAATGGTGAGTAAGTCCTGTCCTTCACATCCCAAGCTTCCAGCTTGGCCCCACAGTCACCTCCCCTGATTGGGGCAGCTGGACCTGAGCTGGGGAGGGGGGTCATAGCCACTTCCCCTGACTTACTGTTGGGCTGGGGACCAACCCCCTAGCGGGGTGAGCCTCGTTAATTTGTAGTTCTGAGAAACTGCTCCCTAGTTCTTATACAAAAGTGACTGAAGTGTAGCCAGTGTACTGTCATCTTAGGCCTGGTGGGAGAGAATCCGACCCAGGGGCAGGGGACTAGCCAGGATGATGTCTGGGGTCGGGAGCTCGAGCTTCCTTGACTCCCAATTTCTGTGGATGTAGGTGGGGGGAGGAAAATTAGGAGCAGAAAGTGGGAATGTGTAATAAGGCTTAGAGGCAGATCTAGGCCACACAGTGGGTTTCTATCCATGGCCTTTGCTTCTTGGGTTGGGGGAGTATTTTCTTTCCTGTGTTAATACCTAAAAGTAGTTTGAAATTCTCCAGCAGACCCTCAGGGCCACTGGGCTGGCCAGAGGCCGGAGGGGCTTGGGATGGATAGTGGGCAGCAGATAACAGGGCTTCCTCCACCCAGGGTTCAGTGACCCGTACTGCATGCTGGGCATCCTGATCGGCCAGAGCCCCCGCGAGCAGGGGGAAAAGAAAGAGCGGAAATTCAGTTTTCGAAAGAGAAAAGAGAAAGTAGAGAAACGCAACAGCGCTCGAGATGTTCTCCCGGCCAAGTACATCCAGGTCACCGAAGTCAAGAACAGCACCCTGAACCCTGTCTGGAATGAGCACTTCTTATTGTAAGGACACAGGGCTCTGGCCATCTGTGGGGGGCAGCTCAGCCCCTGGGGCCGGAGAAGGGTCCTGGCCTTGGACAGCTGACCAACCCAGGACTATTCCCCCAGTCATGCAAAGAGCATGGATATGGGGCTGGAACAGCCAAGCCCTAGCAAGGGATGCTCCTTTTACAGATCAGAAAAACACTCACACAGGGCAACCATTTGCATTTTATCTCGCAGCAGTTTAGTGGCAGAGGCTGGACTAGCCCCAGGTCCCCTGCTTCCTGACTGTCCCGAGCGCTCATTAGCAGTCTCAGATTGTGGGGAACTTTCTCATTCATTATCTCCATGCGACAGCCCAGTCAGCAAAGCAAGGACCCCGGGCAATGAGGGCCAGAAGCGGGGATGATTTGCCCAGGAGTTAGTAGATGGTAGATTTAAAGCTGACGTTTAGCCCATTCCTACCCCTTGGCCAGTAAGGAAATCCAGGTCCGACTGGTCCAGGATCCCACAGTAGCAGACTCAGGATTCTGAGGCAGCCTAGCATCCTTTCCTGCTCCCAGGCTACCTCCATTGACTCCCGTGTGGCCATTCCACTGCACCCGCTGGGTGAGGAAGGACACGGCACGGGGCAGTTCAGGGTTTGGGGGTCCAGGTTCAGGGCTACCCCTGGAAATTGGCTTCAGGATGGACTGGGAAAGCTCTCCCTCCCCTGGCCCAGCTGAGCCCGGGGCGGTCTTTTTCTCTCTGCCAGTGAAATAGATGATGCTGCCAATGACCAGCTGCATCTGGACATATGGTAGGTCCGGCAGGGTCTCCTGGGAGGACTTGGGGCTGGCTGGGGAGGTCCGCATCTCAGGGTCTCCTCTGTCTTCCAGGGACCACGATGATGATGTCTCGGTGGCGGAGGCCTGCAAAAAACTTAATGAAGTGATTGGCTTCAAAGGAATGGGCAGGTACTGGCAACAGGGGCTCAGCGGGGTGGCCGGAGGAGGATGGTGGGCTGGGGATGGGCTGGGGGAAGTGGGGGGAGTTAGAGAGCTCAGTACCAGCGTGGGCTCCTGGCCATGTCCAGACTCGGACGCCTCAGGCTAAGGGCACGGGAGAGGGACAAGAGGGAGAACCGCTGGAAAGTACGGTTTTGTCCCTGGCGGAGCTCACAGGCTAATCAGGGAGAGCCGCTGAAATCATGTCACAACCCAAGACAGCCTTAAATCAAGTGCAACTGTGGGGTAGGAGCTTAGAGATGGGGAGGGATCCTCCGGGGCCTGGTGATGAGGCTCCTGGTTCTGAATTTTTGATTCTCAAACAAAGGTTAGCTTTGGACCTTCTTCCCACGTTGGCCGAGGTGGTGGGAGAGGGTGAGGAGATGGATGAGGGAATGAGGGGGAAAGGGCTTCCAGTGTGGAACTGCATAGGAGAAACACTCCTGGACACGGTGTGGTCCGTGGATTCTGTGGGCCTCGGCTTTCTGATTCTTTGTCAAACCTTCTGCTTGTTTGGGGCCGTAGCCAGCATAGGGCCTCTGGGAAAGCACAGAGGAATTAACTAGTAACAGTTTTCTTTTAAATAGTAAGGAGGGAAAATGTTTAAAAAATTTAAATGGTAGAGTAGTAAGTAAGGATGATTACTTGGGAATTTGAGGAGTTTGGGATTCTTCCATTTTCTTTTTCTCCCAACAGGTATTTCAAACAGATCGTCAAATCAGCTCGGGCTAATGGGATGGCCGGAGCCTCAGAAGACAATGCTGATGATTTCCTGGGCTGCCTCAACATCCCCATTCGAGTAAGTAAAGGGAAAATCACTTTCATTCCTCCAACTGCTGTCAGCAACTTCCCCTCATGAAGAAAGGGGTGTTACTAGATTTCTCCTTGGGAGGAAGTGGCTACAGCACTCTGTCCTGAAGCCTAGGTTCTTGAACCTTTTATAAATGACTTGGCTGAAGGCCTGGATAATACCATTATCAGTGTTACAGGAGAGATAACTCACATGAAGGATGCTAGAAGCAAGAACCAAAAATATATGGGCATGAGCCAACCAGCATAAGATGAAAGATGATGGGTTTATAAAATTACAGTCCTGTAAAAAACCAACCAAACAAACAAACCACAGAGATGGAAATCGTGGGCTACAAACATCAGCTATTTTTGTCTATCAGGCTGGAGGAGAACTAATGAGACAATGGTTCATATGAGCTGGGGGAGGGGGGGAGGTTCCCTAGTATGACAGTCAATCAATCCCCACAAGCATTTTTTTAGAACCTACTATCTGCCAGTCACTACCAAGTACTAAGGATAAACCGTCACTTTTTCTAAGCTGTAAGAGAGCTTACATTCTAATAGAAAGAATAACAAAAAAAAAAAAAAATATATATATATATAGAGAGAGAGAGAGAGAGAGACTATATATATTTCAAGTGAATAAATACAAATATAGTGTATCCCAAAAGTGGTCATCTAATGGGTTCAAGACTGCACTAAGACTTTTGTAATTAAATATAAGATCATTTGCGACTGAAATGCCTCATAGTGTTTAATTAAAGAGATGGCCTGTTAATAGAGAGAACTGTTGATAGTGCTAAATATGTGACAAAGGGTAATGGAAATATAGCTGTTAAAAAAAGGATTAATGTAATAGAGGAGACATACATGGAGTCAATAACCCTATAACATTACCATGTTTTATACCATAGTTTTTGTCATACTCATCTCACACTGTAAGTTCCCTTATGCTGCTGTTCAGTCATGTCCTATTCTTCATGATCCTATTTGGGGTTTTCTTGGCAAAGACACTCAAGTGATTTGCCATTTCCTCCAGGATTAAGTGAATTGCCCAGGGTCACACAGCTAGTAAATGAGAATGGATTTGAACCCACAAAGATGAGACTTCCTGATTCCAAGTCCATGGCTGTCTCCATTGTGCCATCTAGCTGCCCCAAGCTCCGAGAGTCTGTCTTACTTTATTTCTTTATTGAGTCCTTAGTACAGTGCTCTTCACCTAGGAGATAATAACTGTAGTATAACAACAAAGCCAGTGGCTTCCTTAATATCATCTCTTTCAATAAATCACATTGGTTTGTGATGTTGAACCATTTGACAGATTAAAAGATTTTGGTGAAGGACTTTTTGGCTGCGTCCCCTGAAGGAACGTTTACCGGGATGCCCCTCCATAAGGGCTGCCCCTCAGGATGATGGCTGAGGACACTGGGCTGTGACTGAAGTTCTTGGATTTAGGATCCTATCAGAGTCTGAGGGGAAAGGGTGGTCAAGCTTGGCAGTTTGGCTTGTCCAGCACATGCTGCCTCCTTTCTCTGCCCAAACATGTTTGGTTACTTTGAGATGCCTCAGATAGCTTGCCAGGACTTATCTATTATATCATAGAAGGATATAATCTTCCTTGAGTGGGGTTACCATGTTAGAATTCCCTCATACTAACAACATTACAGATATTTCACATGTTCAAGTATGGCTTTGGATACTTTTCTCCCCACCTATGGATGCTACAGCATCTAAGAGTTGGAAGAAACCCAAGAGGTTTGGACTGTAAAACTGAGAAGGGATCATCTGTACAGCTTTCTGGAGATGGGGTCACCCAGACTCTGGTGGAAGAACTCCAATCATAGTGAATTCCTTTATTCCATTTTATCCATTCTGTCCCAAATGAGACAGTCTCTTGTACTTTCAGACAACTCTAATTGTTTAGAAGTTTTCCCTTATAAATCAAAGGAAAACTTTGTAAATCATGCCAAAAGTCTTCCTCTCTGCAATTTCCCCAATTGGTTCTTGTTTTGCTCTCTGGGATCAAGCAGAACAAAATTAATCCCTCTTCCACAAGACAGTTGTTCAAATACTCGAAGATGGGAGCTCATTTATCACCTCAACTCTTTTCTTCAGACTAAACATTCCTTGTTCCTCATTTGGCAATCTTTAGCCATTTTACTACTCAGTTCATCTTCCTCTGTGCACATTTGTTTGTTAGTGTCCTTCCTGCCCAGTTCTGCACATATTTCTTCAGAACTTCCACTAATGTGGCCTAAAATAGAAGTCATTATTTCAGCTGCTGTGGTACACTATGAACTCATATGAAAAAGGCTTTCCACTGAACCTCTCCTTCCTAGAGCCTTTATTGTTATTTTTAATAGTATTTTATTTTTCCAAATATATAGTTTTCAAATTTTTCTCCCTGTCCTTCTGTCTTCCCTCTTCCAAGAGAGCAAGCAATCTGATATAGGTTAAACATGTGCAATTCTTCTAAACATATTTCCATATTCATCATGCTGTGCAAGAAAAATCAGATCAAAAGGGAAAAAATTCAAAAAAGGGAAAAAAAACAAGCAAGAAAACAAACACAACAAAAAAAAAGGTGAAAATACCATGTTTTGGATCCACATTCAGTCTCCATAGTTCTCTCACTGGATGTGCATTAAACTTTCCAGTCTTTATTATTTTGTTTTATTTTTTATTTTAATAATAGGTTTTTATTTATTTATTTATTTTAGAATGAAGTTAGTTTATTTTTTTATTCTTTTTTAAAATTATAGCTTTTTATATACAAAACATATGCATGGGTAATTTTTCAATATTGACCCTTACAAAGCCTTCTGTTCCAAATTATCCCCTCCTTCCCCCCACCGCCTCCCCTAGATGGCAGGTAGTCCCCTACATGTTAAATATGTTAAAGTATATCTTAAATATAATATATGTATACATATTTATACAGTTCTCTTGTTGAATAGGTTTTTATTTTCAAAAATACATGCAAAGATAGTTTTCAACATTCAACCTTGCAGAACCTTGTGTTCCAAATTTTTCTCCTTCCCTTTCCCTCACCCTCTTCCCCCAGACAGCAAGTAATCCAATACAAGTTAAACATGTGCAATTCTTCCATACATATTTCCACAAATATCTTGCTGCACAATAAAAATCAGATCAAAAAGCAAAAAAATGAGAAAGAAAAAAGCAAGCAAACAACAACAAAAATGAAAATGCTACGTTGTGATCCACAATCAGTGCCCATGGTCCTCTCTCTGGATGCAGATGGTTCTCTCCATCTATTAGAATTGGCCTGAATCATCTCATTGTTGAAAAGAGCCATATCCATCACAGTTGATCATCACACAATCTTGTTACTGTGTACAATGTTTTCTTGGTTCTGCTCATTTCACGTAGCATCAGTTCCATCCAGCCTTTATTCTTTTTTATATGAACTGTTGTCTAATCATGGCTTCCCCATCATAAATTTGTTGAGTTTCCTTGGGGGACTCTTTTTTAGAACTACATTACTGTTATTGAGAACAACATGTACTGTTATTGAGGTATCTAGCTGCCTCATCAGAAATATACATTTATCCATATCATATCATTTCATATATAAACTATAAAGAATATAATATAAAATTTATATTATAAGTAATATTTTAGACTTAGCACATCTTTCCAGCCTGTCTCAATAGTTATCCTTCCCAGTCTGGTGTTATCTGAGAATTGAGTAATCAGGTTTTTTCTGCCCTCGTCCAAGGCACTGGCCACAATGTTGAAACCTGGGGCATGACATCTTTCTCTCTCAGATGAGGTGTCAGCCTGGAACACCTCGAAAGGTCCTTGTAGATCTAATATATTCTAGGATTTTGGACATGTCTGTAATGTGAGACAAGGTAGCCCTGTTTTTGCAGAAAAGTGGCGCTTTTTCTTTCTTGGCACTCCATTGTCAGCAGGCAGACTTTTTTTTTTCTGCAGGAGATTCCCGTGACTGGCTTAGACAAATGGTTCAGGTTGGAGCCTCGATCAAGCTCTTCCCGTGTCCAGGGAGATTGCCACCTCATTCTCAAGCTGATCACTACGCAGGTAGCAGCCTTTCCTCTCTACTCACACCCTGAGAGCAGGCAGGGAGACCCCACTCCTGGGCTGGGATGAAGAAAGTTCCCCCTGTAGTATCCACAGCTGTTGCAAAACAACTTCTCAGGGTTCACAGCTGCTCCATCAGGACTTTGTGAATTCTCTTTTCCTGCCATGTGCTTTCTTGGCTGCCTCTCTAGCTCCACTTTCTCCCTCTTTCTTCCCCTCTCTCTCGTCCCCTATATCTCCCTCCACCTTTCCCTCTTGCCTCTTTCTTTACTTTTTCCTCTTCTTTTCCTGTCTTCTCTCTCCTCTCCCATTTCCTCTTTATTTTTATTCTCTCTCTCTCTCTCTCTCTCTCTCTCTCTCTCTCTCTCTCTCTCTCTCTCTCTCTCTCTTTCTTCCTGTGGGTTCTGATGTCAAAGGGAGAATGCATTTCCCACCTGGGAGGACTGAGTAGTACCGAGTACCATTATTTGAGTTGGGATGTGTGTGTGTACTCACATTCAGGCAACTAGGGAACCAGTAAGGTGGTAGATCTAATGGGAAAAAGGGGGTTGGGTGTTGGTGAGAGCTACGGTGGACACTTCTCGGGGATAGAAGAAATGCTGGGAGAGGGGCAATGGGTTGCCCCTGTTTGGATGGTAAGCCAGTGGGGTATGACACGGACTTCTGTTTCAGAGAGATACCAGCATGAGCCGAAGGATGTCAGGTTTCCAGGTGCATGGGCTGCTCCTCAGCCAACTGCTTCAATTTGAACATGGCCAGGACCAGGTAGGGCTCGGGGACCGCTGCTTCTCTCCATAGGTGGCTGGAAGGAGTGGAAGGTTATATAAGAAAGGAAGTAAAGACTTCAGCCCGAGTCTTGAAGTCCCAACCCCTCCTGTTCCCCTTTCTTTCCCAGGAAAAATGAAGTTAAGAAGTAGGTCTGCAATCAACTCCTTGGGTGCCTATTCTGTGTGTGTGGTGGGGAGGGGCAGTCCTTGCCCCTTAGGAAACTCATTCTGGGGGGGGGAAAGTATCCCAAGAGAGGCTATTCAGGTATGCCCAGGCCAGAAGGTACCAGGGCCAGGCAAGGACTAGTAAGGGACATCATGGAGAAGGACACAGGGAGTGACACTTTGTGGATCAGAGGTACTTGTTCTGTTACAAGTTAAATGAGTTCCAGTGGATGGTAACACACTGTGGTATGGTTTCCAAACTTTGCCAAGGGAGCAGAGACCCTTTGTCCTGATTTTGGTTGAGAATAATAATAATAACAATAACTCCTATTTCTTTGGGCATTAATGTTTACAAACCACTTAGCTGACCATTATCCTCTGAAACTGGAAATATAAGTATTAGTATTCCCATTAGTATAAATAAAGGAATAGAGGCTCAGAGAAATTAAAACCTTGCCCAGAGTCTCAGCCCTAGTCAATGCTGCAATTAGGAACTGAAGCCCACAGTCCAACTCCTGAGACACCAGAAGTCAGAGGAGGCAGGGGGCTGCGCGTCAGGGGGGGGCAGGAGGACCACGTGAGGGCCTCCATTCCTCCCATCATCCTCACCCTGCTGGGCCCTCGCCTTGGCAGCCAGAAGCCTACAGCTGGAAGGGAGAGCTGAGCGGGCCTGCGGTCACTATCCTTTCCCACCACGGGACCCAGACAGACCTCTCGGCTCTGCAGCTTGCTATGATGTGAGTACCATCCGGCCTTCTCGCAGGGAGGTGGCAGAGACTTGGGGAGGCTTCCTGCCATTGCTCAAGGTGTTGGGGTGGGGGGGGATGCATAGGGTAAGGATAGGACAACCTCAGACCAGCGAGCCAAGCAGCGAGCAGAGATGGATGGAGATGGCCGGGGAAGGAGTAGGCCTGAGGAGGGGAGAGGAGGAAGCAGAGGGCAGCCATGTGGAGGGGCAGGGCAGGAGGGTGAGACATGCAGGCGGCAGGGGCAGGCCTTGCTGACGGGCCGGCTGGCTTTGGGGGGCACACAGACACTGGCAAGCCAGCAGCCAGCACCATCAGGCCTGCAGCTTGGACTACTGCTACCTTCTGGAACTCCTCGGAACCATTCAGGAGCAGTGGGGGGAGGCAGCCGCTGCTCTACCCAGAGACCAGGTGAGTGGGGGCTGTGTGGCCAGGGAGGGGACCAGCAGCAGCTTCGAGGCCCAGACTGGAGGGGGGAGAGGCCCTCTGCCTGTGGCCCTTGGTCTTTGTGCTTGCTAGGGGCTGGGGTCGGGGATGGCAGTGGGAACTCCTCCTCAGAGCTGCTTGTTACACAAGGGCTTGGGACGAGCTGCAGGGCTTGGTGGGAGGATGTCCTTCAGCTGCCCCCTGGCTCTGGCCAGACCCCTGAGAGAGCATCTTGTCTCATCCGCAGGAGGAGAGCCTGGCCAGCAGCTTCATCTCCTTCGTGGAGCACGCCCTCCTGCTGCTGAGACAGCTCCGGGAGCTCTTCCCCGTGACCAACAGCAATGCCATCAGCCGCCTTGAGTTCCTCCTGAGGTGGGCCATGCTGGGCTGGGGAGGGGGGTGCTGAGCCCCCTGGGAGGAAGGGAACCACCAGGCTGGCCAACGAGGGCACAACTGGCCCAGGCTGGAAACAAAGCAGATTAAAACTCCTAGGCCCATCAGTAGCGGGATCAGGGCCAGGGGGTGGCTGCTGGGGACTTGCAGCTCAGGGAAAATAGGGAGCCCTGTTTCCAAAAAAGAAACAACTGAGTGAGAAGGATAAGGAATTAGTGACTATGCTGGACCTTAGAGAAATAATTACTGAGAGGGATGAGTTGGGGTTCAAGGAGGATGGAGGGCTCTAAGTAAGAAGGATGGAGGAGCTCTCTGAGGTGATGAGGGCTCTGAGAGGATGGGAGGATTCTGAAATAATTCCGAACTGGTTATCGCGGTTTCAGGAGTTTTGCCGAGACCTTTTTAGATGGCTTAGTTATGTGAGAGAAACTTTTTTTTTGAGTTTGGAAAACCTGAATTTTCATCATGGTAGGTAGATTGGTCAGGGATTTCTCCTGTCTTCCTCCAACCCCAGGTGTCTTAGTCAGATTCACAGCCTCCAGCCCTTTCGCATGGTCTGCCCGTTCCAGAACGAGCTACATGTGGACATTGCCACAGCCCTGAAGGTAGACACGATCCCTGGATTTCTCTCCTCTCTCCTCCCATCTTCTCATTCTTTATATCTGCTAGATCCCCCACTCCCACCGAAGTCCCTGCTCTTGCTGTGTCTCAGCTCCTCCCAGCCTCCTAAGGGTCCCAGGGTGGTCTTCCCCCCTCTCTGTGGAGCTAGACCACCTGAATCGGGGCCAGTGGGTCCTGCATATCTAGCTCAGTTTCCCAGATCCTCCATTTCTCTATGTGTGTCTGCTGTTTCTCAGGAGGTGTTTTAGCCCAGCCCCTCCAGCCTCATTCATGTTTCATTATATGCTCAGTCCTACAACACGATTTTCACACTTGGGACAATTAGCAAAATTCAAATCTCAGGGCAAGCAGCATGAAACCACCTTCAGCTTGAAAACTGTAGTTCCTGATGTGATAAAAATAAGTCAGGGATTATTAAATTCAGTTGAGTGGGAGGAAAAATTCCTATAGTGGCTTCTGTTTTGTCAGAGGAGCACGTGGAGCATTTTTGCCAGCCCTCGATTGGTGTCCTGAGAGTGACAAAGCTGGAACTCTCCTCTGGTTCTGTACACACAGCTTTCTTAAGATAATGAGGGAGAGGAGTTTTTTCCACAAGCCTCTCATCCCCCAAGCTCACACACTTGAAGAAGTCTATTGAGCGGAGTCTAGACACGCTAAATGATATCTCTCTATGTACTTTGTCACTTTCTTTTTTCAGAAAGGAACTCAGGACTGGTACGAAAGACTCCAGAGGAACTGGAGCCCCTTGGGAAAGGTAGAGCTCCCAGTCTGGGGCCTGAGTTCTCAAAGACAAGACCCAAGGGTCATGGGTTGTGTTGTTCTGCATGGGTTTGTGAGAGCGTGTGCTCATAAATGCAAGTGGACGTACTTTTGCAGCATCTGGGTGGGCGGGTGGGTGTCCTGGGCTCATCAAGGGCAATGAGAATGACCTCTTACTGCAGCCTGGGCTAGAATGCCTCCCCGGACTTATCAGCCTGGCAGATGCCGTGTATGATGACTTACAGGCCAGCCACAGCGTCTACGGGAAGCTTTTTGTCAGGTGAGCAAGGAGAGAGGGTGGGATGGGAGCGAGGCGGCAGAGGGAGTCAGAGAGAAGAAACAAGCAGAGGGAACACACACACACACTCTCACCAAGGACCCTCCTTCAAAATGGAACTTGAGAACTTTGATGAGGTGCCATCCAAATGTGAGGCAGTCCTCCCTGGCACAGGAGGGGGAGATGGCAGACGGTCTCTAAGGCTGATTCTGTGATTTACAAGGGCCCGACAGCGAGTTGTGGCAGAAGTAGCACAGAAATGTTGGGGTCTCTGCACTGCTGGGGCCGGGGGGGTCCCAGGGAGTTAATCCCCAGAGACCAGGGGGGATAGGAGCCTCTTTAGTTGTGTCTCCTCATAAGGAAGGGCAGGACGTGGTGCCTGTTCCACCACCCCCTCAGCCAGATCCATCCTTCCTCCCCCAGCATTGTGAAGGTTGACTTGTTCGGCATCACCTACCGGCAGCTGGAGAAGCTGGTGAGCAGCCCCGGGCAAGGCCTCCCTCCCAGATCCAGATTTAGGGGGGATGGAGGAAGGGGGCTCCTCTGCCTCTTCCTGCCTTCCTTCGTCCTAAGCCTGAGGAGAAAGGGGGTGAGAGGGACACTGCCTCCGTTCACTAGGGACAAGGGATCCATCTTCCAGTATGGCTGGACCACAATAAGCATGATTCTGAAAAAGCTGCATGTAAACAATCTTATTTTAAATTATGAGGTGGGGGCAACGATCGGCCATTTGGAAGCTCTGTTGTGATTACCAGAGTAGTGTGCCCGATGCAACTTGGTTAATTTGTCTTGTAGGTTGAATTCAAATTTTCAGGAAGTAGGTTTGCCCACATGGTCCCATCCTGTCTCCCACGTTCTCTCTCCTCATCCTCTGCTATTTCCTCCTCTCTCTTCCTCTCTTTTTTTCCTTGTCTCTTTTCCCCAGTAACTTTTCCTTCCTTTTCTCTTTCTTTAATCCATTTCTTTTCCCTTCCTTCCTCTTCCCTATGCCTCCCCTTCTCCTCTTCTTTCTTTTTTCATTCTCTTTCTTTTCCTTTCCTTTCTCTTCTATCTTCATCCTTCTCCCTTCCTCTTCTGGGCTCCGCTCTCCATGGTACTGAGCTGCCTGAAGCAGCTTAAGCTGAGAGTGGGCCTGGCCACGGCCGTTCTCAGTGGGTGTCCTCTGTGGAGCAGGTGGCTGAGGAGGTCCAGGCTCCGGTGGAGGAGCTGAGCGCGGGGCTGGAGCCCGGCAGTGCCCCGGGACTCTTTGAGCTCTACATCACCCTGGCGGAGATCCAGCGCCTGAGAACCCACCTCCTTACCAAGTGAGTGCGTCTGTCTCCCCAATTCCAGCATTCTGTAGTCCTAACCCTGCACCCATGGGATGTTGTGAGGAAAGTGTTCAGTAGACAGTAAGCAGTGGTATACAAAAGTAAGTTCTTATTCTCCTTTTTCCCTGATAGATTAAGGTTTCTTCTCACTCTAATAACCTGCCATATGCCTGCAGAGGGTGGGGAAAAGTTTGGGGCAGGGGTTGTTTCTGGAAGATAAGATAGCCGCCTGGGACTGCCATTTCCAGGCCTATGCTCCTCATGTCCCAGACCCCCTCAGAGGTTCTCGCTTTGCCTATATGACCAAGCTTAGACCCTTGACACCCTTCCAGGTCCCTCCTCCTTCCCTTCTGGATTTAGTTTCTTAGACCACCCCCCCAACCTTCAACCTGGAACCAGCCTTCCTCCTCCTGGAAGTCCTCCTTTATTTGGACCATCACAAATCTCTCTCCCACCCCTACTTCCATTCCAACCCCAAATTCCATCCTGAACAGTGAGAAAAAAGGGAGGAGTCTCATCATCACCTCACAACTTCTTTGGGGTGACTGAGGAAGGCGGGGAGAAGGGATCAAAGAGCCCAAGCCTTCAGCCTGTTCTTCCTCTGCCTAGGGACAGCCCTGCCCTGGCCCTCCCAGGGTTCCACCTTCAGTTCCTCCCAGCTATCCGCCTGTGGCTGCAAACCCTTAGGGACAAGACTCGTCAGCGACTCCAGAAAGCTGTAGATGTGGACAAGGTAAGTGGTGAGGCTGGGATTTCTGTAGTCCCCTGGCATTATCCTTAACCTCCTCATCTCCCCGTGCCCCACCCCAGCCCACCTCCCTCCATATAATTGGTCTCTTTATGCCTTCTCTCACAGCAGAGGCACTGAGCCCCCAGAGGTTATGTGGGGGAAGAAATTCATTTGGTCCTATCCAAGGCCGATTTGGGGGGGCTGTTAGGTTTGGGAGGAAATGAGAAATAATTGAAAGACCACAGAGCACTGACTTAGAGGGACTGGATGCAAATTCTGGCCCTGCAACTTACTATGATCTTGGGCAAGTCACTTTATTTAAATCTGTTTCCTTCTCCATAAATGTGGAGATTGGACCAGATAAGGCTTCTTCACCTTCTGAATCTAATCCCAAGATACCTTTGGGGGGTCTGCCCCAGGGGGCAGCCCCAGGGCATGAAATTGGCTGTTTTTCTGTCTCCCCTCCACCCACCCCAGCTGGAGCCCATGGAGGCCACTTCCAAGCACAGCAGCTCAGCCGCTGACGCCAGCCTCTGCTTCTCCCAGACCCAGGAGCTCTGGGCCCAGCTGGCCTGGCCCGAATCAGCCGAGGCCCTGGACTTAGTGACTCAGCTCACCGAGGTGAAACCCGCAGTGAGGGAGGGGGGAAGACACAGACTTGCCCCGGAGAGCCTCAAATTAGAGGGGGCCCGGCCCCAGGAGAGAAGGGGCCAGGGGAGAGGGGAGAAAAGCATTCTTTGGGGGGCTCTGGCTGTGTAGGACAAGTGGAAGGCTTATTTCTTCTCTCCCTAAGGATATCTGTGAGGCTGCTCTATACTACCCAGAGCTGGTGCGGAAGAAGGTGGACACCCGGCCCCTGGCCCTGGGGGAAGCAGTGAGTGAGCCGGTGAGCTGGATGGGGTGGGGGCTTGGTGAAGGGAGGGGGGGAAACGAAGTCACAAGGCAAAGCCAGATGATGGGGACAGCACTGGTCACCGGTCACCCATCCCCTTCTCTCCTCTGCCAGCTTTGCATTGCCCTGAACAATGTGGAACACATACGAAAAGCCACAGGGCAAGTACTTCGGGGGCTGGAGTGGCCCGAGCCAGGTGGGGGGTCCCCGGGGGGCCTCCCCAGAGCCCTGAAAAACCGACTGCTGGCTATGGATGAGGATCTTCAGAGAGAGGCCCGGAACATGATTGCGCACCTGACGGCCAAGGTGGGCCAGGGGCCTGCTGTGCCCACAGGGCACTCCCTTTGGGGACTCTTTTCTCCCTCCCAGCCACTTTCTCATTCCTTCATCTCCCTTCCCCCTAGATGGTAGGAGACATTAAGAAGTATGTGCAACATATCAGTTTGTCACCAGACTCGATCCAGAATGAAGAGGTAAGTGCCTGCACGTGGCCACAGCTCTCTAAGATGAGCTGTATTCCATTCCCTGGCCCACCGAAATGGGCATTTAAGTGCCCATTATGTGCCAGGTGCCACGCTGTCTTTTATAAACATGTCATTCGATCCTCACCTCCACCTGTTATTATCCACGTTTTACAGTTGAAGAAACTGAGGCAGTAAAAGTTGTGACTTGCCCAAGGTTATACAGCTGTATATGTAGAGTTGCACTCGGGTCTTCCCGATCCTATGCTCCATCTCCTGAGCCATCTAGCTCCCTCTAATAGGGGCTAACAGAAAAACAGTCACTCATGCCCATATGCCTGAAGGCTCAAATCATCTACAAAGGTAATCGATGGTGAAAATATGATCCCTCTTCACAGATGGGAAAACAGAAATCCCAAGAAGGGGACTGACTTGCTTACATTCACCGGACAGTAAGGGTTGGAGACCCAAGTCCTGTGTTCTCCCGTAGGGAAGTGGGGCCTGATGGAATTGGGAGATGGGCCTCCCAGCTAAGGAGCCAGTAACATCTCGTGTCTGCTGTGGAGAGGCTGGGCTGCAGGGGAGCGTCAGACCCGCCCTGCTGGGAGGGGGAGGCAGGAGATAGCACTTCCCCTCACCCCCCCCCCCCACTCCAAGAGGTGATTCCTGTTCACTGGGTCTCTCTTCAGGCTATAGCCCCTCTCATGAAATATCTGGATGACAAGCTGATTCTTCTCAGTGACTCGCTGGTGAAGGAAAACCTCTGCCGGTATTTCCAGGGCTCCAGGCTTGGTGGGCTGGGAAGGGCTGCAGTTTTAGGGCTGGAAGAGATTTTAGGGATTCTCTGTAAAATGAGCTCCTTGAGATCAGGCACTGCCTTTTGCCTTTCTTTGTACCCCAGCCCTTAGCACCGGCACATAGTAGATGCTTACTACACATTTCATTTGACTGAATGGACGGCTTCTAAAGTCCCTCCCACCAGAGCTATGGATGACATATGTGATCCTGTGTTTCATTCCACCCGCTTCTCCAGATACCAGGGAGAGGGGCCTTCTCACCCCTGGCAGGGCTTTGAGGTTATAGAGGGTGTGTTCTGCACAGGATGGGATTTGTGTGTGTGTGCATCATTGTAGTTATCCTGGGCACAATACAGTGGGGGAAGGAAGAGATCATTAGTAGTTTTGTTAAAGCAAACTGAGGGATTTTGATGGGTTAATAAAACAGAAGATCCCAGTTCCTTCTTCCCTAGTTCAGATAAAGGGCCTTCCTCAGCGCTTTTCCCCAGTACTCCCCAGCTTGGGAGACGGCTATGATTGTCCTTAAGCTCCAGTACCAGGCTTCTCCTCAGGGGAGCTGTCTGCTAGAGGTTCGGCCCAGGGCAGATAAAGGAGAGGTCAGCTCCAAGGGGAATGTTTCCTTAGCCCCCTTCCCTTCCACTGTCCACTCCATACACATACACTCTCCTGCACAGGGTGCTGGAAGCTCTCTGGGATCTGCTGCTTCAGGTCATTCTTCAGGTTCTGGGGGCCAACAGAGATGTCTCTGCCGAGTTCTACAGAAGGTTTTACTATACATTAGAGGTAAGTGAGATAGGGCTGGAATTGAGGGGGAGAAGCCCAGCTCAGTTGGCAGCCAGAGACATATTGTCCTGAAGCGGGGGCATCCCCCAGGATAAAAGGTGCACCAGATGATAGGGAATAGTTCAGTTCAGTATTGACTATGGCATGTCTTTACTGAGCCATAGACTGGATTTAGTCCTAAGGGATTTGAGGGTATCCCAGGGGAGCAGTTGAAGGATTCTTACTAAATTGTACAAATTGAGTATTTCAAAGGAAGCTTCAGGATCACAAGTAAGAGTTCTTGAGTTGTAACTCAGACAAGAAAGAAAGATTCCCTTTTGGCCAAATGAAGTGAAGGCAGCTCACTCATGATGGCTTCTGGAGCCCGTGGAAATAGCAGGGACAGTAACCCCCTGGGAGGTATACATGGTAGCAAAGCCCAGCCTTTTCTATCCATGGCAATACTTCAAAGGAGTTTCTGGGAACAGACAGTTGTGGAAGAGTTCCAACCAACATTCTCCCTGCCATGGGCCTGGGCTGAATGGGGGAGCTGGAGGAATCGGGAGGAGGTTCTGTACACTTGGGTCTAGCACCCAAGGAATAATACCCTGTCCAATTTATGCCTCCCCTTTCCTCAGGCCTTAGTGGATTTTTTCCATGCAGAAGGGCAAGGACTGCCCCTGGAGAGTCTGAGGGATGGACACTACAAGGTAAATCCTGGGCAATGGGACTAGAGGCCTGTATTTGGAAGGAGAAATGGTTGACACAAAGGGAAGAGTGGGTAGAAAGCTTTTCTTAAACTCTGGGACGTGGATTCATTGGGAGCAGAATGTGGTCTTCCTGTCATCTCTGGTCTAGCCCTTCTGGTTTCCCAGCAAACAGAAACTAGGCCTTCTGGGAGTTGGGCAGGGAGGGGGGCCATCTCCCAGAAGCCTTTCTAACCTGACCTTGTGATTGACAGACGTTGGAAGAGGAACTACGCCTGAATAAATGCTCCACCAGTGAGTGCATTGAGCAGTATTACTTGGACAAGCTCAAACAGGTAGGATCCCCATCTCTGGCCACAGCCCCTGAACACTTGCTGATCTGGCCCAGTCTGGCTGCCCCAAACCTGACTCTTGACAATCTGGGGCAGGGTGGAGGGACAACTCTCTCCCAGAGATCAATGGAGCAGAATAAGTACGGACGGTTGAGTGTCAGGTGTTACTACGAGGCAGCAGAACAGCGGCTGGCTGTGGAGGTGCTGCATGCTGCAGACTTAATTGCCCTGGATGCCAATGGTGAGGAGGGGACAGGAGCCCCACTCAGATGGGATGGGAGGGGAGGGGAGGGAAGCGTGAAGCTTGCCCCGTGCTTGAGGAGATGAAGGGAGATCCCAACAGACCCCCCCTGAGCTCAGCTTCCACTTCTTCCCTTCACAGGCCTAAGTGATCCCTTTGTCATTGTTGAACTCTGTCCCCACCACATTTTTCCACTGGCCCGAAGCCAGAGGACCCAGGTCAAGACCAAGACCCTACACCCTGTGTATGATGAGCTGTTTCACTTGTGAGTCCCCAGGAAAGGGCTGGGTTTTTATCTGCAACTATTTCTATCCTCTTTCTTTTCCTGGTGTTAGATGAAGGGAATGGGTACATATGTTTTGATGGAGCCCCTCGAAGTTTATCCTCATTTGTTTCAGGGTCTGCCCACCTATGGTGAGACCCCAGTGATTTGGTTAAATCATTCTTGGACTGAAGCCACTTGGGGTTCTGGTATGGCTGTTTCCTCAACGTCAAGTCCCAGTCACTCGTTTCCACTGACTTTTCTCTCCCTGGTTCCCCAGCTCAGTCCCCGCAGAGCTGTGCCGACATCGGGCGGCCTGCGTAGTCTTCACCGTCATGGACCATGACTGGCTGTCCACCAATGACTTTGCTGGGGAGGCTGCCTTGGCCCTGAGCAACATCAGTGGCCTTAGCAGACCCCAGGTGGGAAGCAGTGCGAGAAGCATGCAGCCAACGACTCTTCACCTCCGCAGGCCCAAAGCCAATGGTAATGACCATTTTTTTCAAACCCTGGCCCTAGCTCATCTCTAGGAAGGCTGATGGGGGGAAGGAGGAAGCCTGCCTGACTTTGGTTAATTTGGGTTGGATAATCTCTCCTAGTGAAATCAGCACTGAGGATGCTGGAGGGAAGGATGGACAGAGAAGCACAGGAGTTTGTGAAGAAACTCAAAGAGATGGAGAAGAGCATGGGAGATGATTAAGCAGTTTTTCTCTGGATGGTGCTTCACTCACGCACCCCCTTTCCTTCCCACCCTGTACCTCCACCTCTGGCTACAATTATCTATATCAAAGTGTCCAGGTCCATTTGGTCTTTTCATCTGAAATTCCTGGTCAATTCCTTCTGGTGTAACTTCAGTGGTCATCGTGGAAGTCTTACAGGGTCAGAGTTTGTGATGTTTTTCCTTGTTCAGTGTTGTGTGTGCCTCAGTCAGGCACAATAGCTTTCATCCGTTCCTGGGTCAGCTTTGGTTTGATGCCTTTTCTGTGACTACTCCCAGGGCCACTGGGGCCCAAGTCTCCACTTGTCAGTGACAGCTACTGCCCCTCTCTTACCCTCTGCTTGGAGACCCCAAAGTGCAACCCAAATGACCCATTCAGGCAACTGCTAAAGCACTCAATGCAGACTGATTGAGGAGGCTTCAAGGTAAACAGATGGTAAGAGCTGGGAACCAAGGAGGTGGAACAGGGGTAAATTCTCTAATCCTGTTTCACTTAGCTCTGCAGCACTGTAATGAGCCCAGAGAATAGCTCCCACTGACCAATTACTCCCCAGCTTGAGCCAACCTCTACCCTAATCCCAGACAACTTTCTCCAAAGAAATTCAAGTCTGTCAAATTCAGTAGCCAATTTGTATCACAGGGCCAGAAGATGGTTATCAGATCTCAAGTAAGTTAACACAGCAGAATGAAATTATGTATACAATCTGCTGTGATCTTATCTAGGAAACTCTACTGCCAGGGCCAATACCAAGTTCAATGGCTCTGAAAAGTCACAGAAGACTGGAGCTGGAAGGACTCTTGAGATCATTTAGTACAACCCCATCATTTTATGGATGAGGAAACAGATGTACTTAAGATTGCCTCAAATTACATAGTTAATAAAAGAGCTGGGGTACATGCTTTTAGGATGCCTGGTCTTCTCACCAAACTCTTTCATTCTAGTTTTGAGAAGAGTAATTTTCCTTTGCAATAGACTGGTTCCCCATGACAAAGTTCTTCATCATCTCACTGGGCACTTAGTATCAGGACTGTATTCCTCACTATATTTTCTAGTTGTATTTTATAATCCTGTGGAAAAAAATTATGCCTGGTGCCATGAGAGCTCTAATTTTTAGGCCACAGAAGATCACCTGCCTCTCTGCTCTAGCCTAAAGAGCTAGTCTGCAGCTTACAGATTCAAGAGCAAAGTCCCATCTTACATTCCACTTCCAAGAATTAACAGTGTGGAGTGCAGAATTCCCCCTCAAGTCTAGTTTTCTCCTGACCCTCTATGGCTGACCAGTCTTCTATACCCAAAACTAGAAAATTAAAGTCCCAGGATCCAGGTCTGCTCCATTCTGTAAGACTGCTATGCTCTGAGCAAGGAACATCACACTATTATTCCATAACAAAGACTCCTAAGAAAGCAGTCATAAAATAAACTCACAATAGGCCCTCTGGGTTTTCAACTTTATTATGATAGCTCAAAGACAAATCCCTCACTCCCCTAAAAATCCCCACAACTTCAGCTGAGTTCAGTGATGGAGAAAATATTAAAATAGATGAAAATGTCCAGTTCTACAATTCCTGAGTAGGGTTAGCTAAGTTAACTGATTCCAAGTTTGAACAAATGAATGAGTCTCTATGGTTTCTAGATTTGTAATCCAGGTTTGGCAAATACAGCTGTATTGAGCACTAGTCAGTCTCTTTGTCTTTTCTTGATTCCTTTCCAAACATCTGTGTTCACTGTGGTAGACAATACCTTTTGATTCCTTTCATCAAGGCTTTCATCGTTACTGCTGTCTTCCTGTTCTTCATCTTCTTCCTCATCCTCCTCTGATTCTTCTTCATCACTATCATTAGTCATTCTGGAAAGAAAGAAAGTGAATAGTTGGTATGCAAAAATGCAAAATCTACAACCAAGTTCCTGGAAGACCAGGATGACGTTAGTCATACATCAGATAACATGAAACAAGGGTTTTCAGGGGTAAGAACAAAATCAAAGAAGGAAAACCTACCTGGCAGGGACCACAAGTCTATTAGGATTTGCGAATTCTCTACCCGAGTCCACATCAAATGGATCTGAAATGTCAAAGCAGAATGAGCAGACTGTCAAAAATGTCTACCCCATACTCAAACAGGAAGCCCCTACACTTTTATTCAATTTAACAAGGTATCATGCTAAATTATATATGCTACATACAAGGCATTATGCTAAATAATGGGGATATATAAAGACATAAATGGTTGAAGAAAATGCTTTTCCTTCTGGTGGAGGAGGGGATACAACATGTACACACAAGGATGGCACAAAGAAAAGAAAAGAAAGGTTTTTCATTCCACTAACTGTTGGAGTTGGAGGAATGATTAGAGAACTTAGAGAAAGCTTCCAAGAACAGTTGAGGAAGACGGGGATTCTGAGAGGTAGCAACAGAAGCAGTGCATTCCAAGGATGGTGATGACTTTTTATATAAGTCACTTTTACATAAGTGTATTTATATACACAAAAGCAGAAAATGGAATGCAGAGTTCAGGGAACAGCAAGCAGTCTAGTTTGTTTGGAGAACAGAATCCCCAAATGGAATAGTAGGACTGAAATGCGGATGGGAGATAGATTCTGATAAGTTCTAAATGCCAGACCAATTAGTTTATATTATTTCTTATGACCAATGGGGATCCCATAAGATGATACTTTAATTAGGAGGTTGTCAATTATGTGCCAAATGAACAGGTTCAGGTGAGGGTATTTGGAAATTGTTTGAGAAGAGGCTACACAACTGTGTCCAAGATGGCCAGGCCCTGTGAAGGTAGAGGAAATCAATGTGGCCTGACAAAGCTCACCTATTTCCTCCTCAGGTTTCTCGCCAGCAGCAGCCAGGAACTCCTTTTCAACCTTTAG
Organism: Sarcophilus harrisii; assembly: GCF_902635505.1. Taxonomy (NCBI): domain Eukaryota; kingdom Metazoa; phylum Chordata; class Mammalia; order Dasyuromorphia; family Dasyuridae; genus Sarcophilus; species Sarcophilus harrisii. Next base: position 344,259,783 of record NC_045426.1, read on the forward strand.
CACATCTTCAGGGCCATTGCAAGCTGCATACTTGTCTAGAAGGTGACCATTCAGGTCCAAAAATCCCTTTCCCCACTTGAATTTTCGTAGCAAGATGACGGCAAGATCAGAAAAGCCTGCCATTTAAGAAAATAAGAAACCTCCATACCATGCACCAATCATCTTATGCCAAGTCCCTGAAACAATCCTACTGAAATGAGGGCCCACCAACGACCACAACAGCGCTTCTCCCTTTCACTGACCAGAGGGTCAGCTCTTTATTTCAGAACTCACCCAGAATGCAGAAAGTGGCAGCAAAAGCCTCCACGCAGGATAGCTTGCAGGGCCTCCCATAGTTGACAGGGTTGGCAGCCACCAAGTAGGGCAGCAAACGAAGGTGGGTTCCTCGCATCTTCGCAAATGGAGTTTCTTCTAGTTTGGCCCACGAGCAGTCAATGACTGCAACCCCACACTGAGCTACCAGCTGTCTACAAGACAACCACAGCAAGGGCTAACTCATCCTTGGAATGCAAGAGACAGCTTCCCAGCGTGCCCAACAAGCAAAGCCAATCAATGAGGGGGGCTTCCTGTCCAACATTTACCCCCTCCCTCTATGGGACATGATGTGGGGTTACAGCTAGCTATTCAAGGGCTCTAGTATAATCAGGAAATTTGAGAGCAACAGCTCCTGATTATGTCTGCAATGCTAACTCTTAATAGAATCAACAAATCATAAGCTTAGAAGGTACTTCTTTGTAGGCTGGGGCCAGGTTCTGCTGACCCTATTAGAGGAGACCCTGCCCCAGACAAATTTCCAGCCATACTTATCTGCCGGTGATACATAGTGGGTGCCCATGGGGCTGAGAATAAGACCGTTGAACCTCTGATTCAGTCGGAGAGTTCGAACAAGGCCCTGCCGGGCCAGCTTCCTGCCAGTGCATTTCCGGGGGTCGCAGTGGCCCAGCTCCCACATGGCCAGGGGGCAAGGCAGTTCCAGCTTGGATGAGGCGCCATCAGCTGAAGCATCTTTTTCTACAGAGGCTGTGCACACATACAGAACAGCTCAGATAGCTGCCCTTTAGTAGTGACAAAGAAGGATACTTTTGGAAAGGAAAAGGTAAGAAAGCTTCCTGACCTTTCCTTCCCATCTAAGAAGCAACACGGCTTAATGAATAAGCCCTTGTCACATTTGGGAGTTAAAAGGAACCGAGTTCACTTCCCACTTAAACACTAGTAACGTGACTCCGGGAAAGTGGAGTTTGCCATATAAAACGGTCCCGGGGTCGAAGGACGCGTGGATTTTAAGATCCCTTTCACTTCTAAGTTTATGGTCCCATGGCTCACTCGGATCTCTGCTGCTGTTTTCCTAGCTGAGACTCTCTGAGCGGGGCCCTGTCAGTCTCCCACTCCCTCGCAAGCCCGCCTCTATTCCCGGTCCCGTAGATTCTGAGCCGGTAGTCTAGGGTCCTCTTCTCAGAACAACGTTTTTAAACACATAGGACTACACGGGGAAACCAGTTATATTGTTAAGCTTTCTTATTCCGGCCTAACCTTTTTATTATACGGGAAGAGGCGACGGGCATTTGCGGGGGAAGTAAGTGGCAAGGATGAGACTCAAAGTCAGACACGGGCCATTAAAAGCGTTCCAGACGCCCTACAGGAGCCCCAGCAGCCGAGGAAGTCCCTTACAGCTCCCGGGCAGAGCGCAGGCTGCGGAGCGGGGGCGAGGGGGAGGAGGGGCCCCTGACCTTAGGGTGCCTTGCAGCAGTTTTTCAGACCCTTCTGCGGGTCTCTGAGGAACCCTAAGGGCCACCCCGCCGCCGAGACCCCGGATACCCCCCTCCCCCTCCCCCTCCGTCCCTCAGTGCGTCTCCGCGGAGGCCGCCCGCCCCGCTCCCGGAAGAGCCTCCCGGCGCATCCCGCCCCCGGCCCTGGTTCGGAGGACGGCCGTATCGCCCACCCTGTCCAGCCCCGACCCTAGCCCCTGGGCTCCCGCGGGGCGGCCCTCGCGCCGTCCCTCTCACCGGCGGCCCCGGGGCTTACCGAGGAGCGCCGCCTCCACCTCCTCACTGAAGCTGTCTAAGGAACGCGAGGCCCGGGGACAGCCCTGAGGCCGCCGGCCGCCGCTCCTGCTTCCCTCGGGCCCGGAGCCTCTCACAGACTTCTTCCGGCCCATGGCGGGACTGAGAGGCGGGGCTACGGAGAGAAGCGCGACTCCTCCGCACCTTGCCGCCGCTTTGGAGCAATGCGCACGCGCGTCTGAGGATCGTTTCCGGTACCGCGGCTTCACGTGATCGACTCCTAGGTCCACGTGACGATTGTTTCTCATTAGCGCCGGGGCGGAGGACCATGGAGCCGAGCCCCGGAGCCGGGCCGGGCCCGGGGCCTGTGTTGTTGCTGCTGCAGCTGCTGCTGTGGTTGGGGCCGCGCAGTAAGTAACACTCACCCCCCCCCCTCCCCCGGGGATCGGGGCCTCCGCAGCCCCTTGCGACGCCCCGGGGATGCGGCCTCACTCTGTTTCCTTCATCCCCAGCCCTCGCCAGCGCGGGAAAAATGAAGATCGTGGAGGAGCCGAATACCTTCGGGTAAGGGAGGCGCCCCCCCAGTGCCTCAGGGGGAGACAAGCTCCCTGTCGCTGCCGGGGAGGGGAAGTGACTCGGGCAAAGCCGCCCCGGTGGGGGCAGCTCAGAGATCCAAAGCCACACCTCCGCAGCGCTTGCCGGGCAGAGCCGTTTCCGACGGGCCAGGGGGACACCGGTTCTGTATTTGTTGGTTCCAAAAACCTAGGACGTTCCCATCTGCGGGATGAAGTCTCCCTTGCACGGGTTCTTGCACATAGAGAAAGCTTCCCTTAAAGAAACGGTCCCCAAGCTGCTTCGTTCCGTGACGTGATTGTCAGTGTCAAGCGACGTGTAGCACCGATGCTGCTCGGGGAGGGTGCCGGCTGTGGGGTTACTCCCCTAACACCGCCGTCTCCCGAGGAAAGTGTCCGATAGGTGACTCTGTATTTACTAAGTCCTGCAGTACTGCAGTGCAGCCGCTTCAGAGAGATGATTTTTAGCGGCCCATGAGGAGGGAGACATTGCCCATAGATGGGTGGACCCAGAATTTAGTAGCTGATTTGAATCATCTTTTTAAGACCAAAGAAAAAGTTTTTTTGCTTTGTGAATTATGTAATAGTATCTTAGAAGCAACAAAATATCAGGGAACCTAGAGAATTGGCAGGGTTGCAAATGTAATTACTTTTTGGCAGCGTATTGCCAACAAAACTTGTGTGTAGAAAGTTATGGACACGCATTATTGAAAGGTGGTGATATAGAATTGAAAGGACCCAAAGAAGGGTCTTGGAGTATATTGGATAGATCATTTCTCGAATTCAGTAAACATCAATGTTTTATTTATATTGTGCTGGGCAATGGTGGAAGATTTATCAAAAAATTGGTCCAAGAATCCTCCTCGATGAGAAGACTTGGATGGGTTTTGATGTAATCTCTGTACTTTTTGGAGAGAGCATCCAATTAAGACCATGGAGTTGTGAAAGTAAAATGGGAATAACACTGATTTATGGAATAGTTGTGAGAACTGTTTCATTAACTCCTCACTAGAGCAAAGTGAGTTGCTATCACAATTATTTCTTGCAGGCATGTGCATTTCAAGCAACAAATGATCCTTTCTCCATTGCAAAAAAATCTGTATCATCTACAGGATATCATAGTAGATGAGTTCTTCTGGCTCCCAAACACCTTACCAAACATCTACCATGATGGCTTGTAAGGGTAGATTTTCTATGACATTTAAGCCTCTGTTAACACTGTCGTCCTTATTGGCTTTATTTCAAGGCTTTGAACTACAAGCAAGATTTGAAGAACTGGGAGGTGATAGTAGATTCTAAGGAGAGGAGTTATCAAATCCTGGAGCCATATCAGGTTTTCTTTGCTTACTGACCAGCTTTGTGTATTTTCCCTGACAGATTGAATAACCCCTTCTTACCGCAGACCAGTCGATTACAGGCCAAGAGAGACCCATCAGCAGCCTCAGGTGAGTTTTGGCTTCCCTCCCAGCTTTCCCCAGCCTGATTAGGAACTTCCCTTTCCTCTTGGAGAAACCCAGAAAAGGTCAAAGTAAAGTAAGTATGATACACAGCTTTTGAGTTCAGACTAACTGTGAGCTTTCCTCCATCCAGCTAAATATGACTGGGCCCGGGATGTTGATCTGAGAGGCCCAATATGATAACCTGGCATCAATCTTTGGTTGTAGTTGGGTCAGTAAGGGTAGTTAGAGGGATATAGGGAAAGGAGGCATTTCAACTGATATGGGGCATCTAGACTTTGTGCTTTGGAAGCCATCTCTTTCTCGTCTTTTTGACCTTAGGAAAGATGTCCTGTAGCTGATAATATGGGTTATTGTGTAAGGATTATGTATATTGTTAAATTTCTGTTTGGCATGAATTTCATTTATATAAGACATCTTGAAAAAGTTGTTTGGATTTTTTTTTCTAATCAGTTTGTTATATGTTTGGAATTTGGTATTTAAAGGAATCCCAAGGTGAATTCTTTGAAATAGGATGGCTTAATAAATGGACAAGCCCTATTACTTTGCAGTATATTGCCACTTTTATGTAAAAAGTGGTAGACATGTATTATTGAAAGAAGTGTACATAATATTGAAGAGACTTCAGTGTAGATTTCTTGAATCCAACAAACATTAACACGGGGCTTTTTTTTTTAAACCAAGGAAGGTCACACTCCCCCAGGTTAAGAACCCCTGATTATTAGAATTACTAACTCATATTATTTGAAATGGCCATCTCTTTTCTCTTCTCCAACATTTAGTTTCCTCTTCTGTAAAATGAGAGGGATCAAACTGGATGACCGCTTATACTAATGGTTCTTCTAGCTCCAAAAATGTTTGCTTTTAGCAAACTCTTCCTGGATCATTTGTGGCAAATTTAAAACTTAAGCTGATTTACCTTGCCTTTATCCCTGTCATCATCATCACCAAGCTTTTAATGACATATCCCATATGTGTACTAGTTACAGAAATGAGATTGCTCCCTCCTTAGCCTATCTGTCCTGAATATGTGTCCATATAGAGTATGTATGTTGAAAAGATAATAGTACTAGGTAGCATATGGTGAGATAAATGTGTAGTATGACCAGTACTATAAACTTTTGACTTGAACACTGAAAAACAGGACTTTATAAGTGGGAAGAACAGCATAAGCTAAGGTACATAGGGAGAAACACAGGGCACCTAGGCAAGGAGTCAGGAAGACTTGAATTCAAATATGACTTCAGAAACTTACTAGCTGTGTGATCCTAGTTAAGTTACCTAATATTTGCCTCTATTTCCTCATGTGTAAAATGGGGATAACAGTAGCACCCAACCCAACTCCCATTGTTGTTGTGAGGATCAAACAAGATAGTAATTATAAGGCACTTAATACAGGGTTATATAATAATGTGACTAGATGAATAGATGGAGGCTGTGCAGAGGACTTCAAGCAGTCCCATCTTCCTAGAGCATAAGGTTCATAAAGGAGAGTAATGGAAAAAGGAATCTGGAGAGTGTCATTGAATATTTAAACCTTAACCTATGGTGTACTGAGTAGGTATTAAGGACCACGCCTAAGTGTGAAGGGACTTGTTAAGTCTCCCTGAAGGAATTGCAAATCAGCCTTTATTGACACAGATGTTGCTTGTGAATTGGGAATGAAATAAATAGGAGGCAGAGGGAAGAGGAGAGAGGGCAGAGAATGCAACTGTCTCTCAGTCTCCTTACCATCCTCTCACATGAAGGGATCTGTTCCACAGATTCCCAGCAGCCACTAGCAGATGGCTCCTGTAACAAGTAGGTACTGATTTTTTGAGTAAGGAGAGACACATCAAAGCTGTATGTTCAGAATATTAAATCTGACAAGTTACGGAAGATGGAGGAGGTTACCAGGCCATTGTAAGTAGATGAGAATGAGACCTAGTACTAAAGTAGTAACAGAAGAGTAGAGGAATATGAGATGGAGGTAGAACCTATTTCCTTGGAAACTGATTGGATATGAAAGGGTAAGATTGAGATTTCGAGCCTTGGCAACTGGTTAAGAGTTAGGGAATTTATAAGTTAAAGATGAATGAATTAAAAGTGTTTTTGTTTTTTTTTAAATTGTTGCATTTAAGATGACAATGGTAAATCAGGTGGAAATGTCCAGGGTGAAACATATATTGATAGGACTCTAAAGCAGAGGTAAGGACTAAGCCCTAGACAATGCCCAGTTGGTTCAAGCTGACCAAAAATATAGAGAATAAACATTTAAGACAGGAGAGGAGGGTAGCGAACTAGTGCAGTGTTATGGAAACCCAGGGAGGATAGCATGTTAAATAGATGGTTTGTTTACTAGTTTTACATGTTGTAGAGAAAAGATGTAAACTAAAGGGAGACAACTGAATTTGTCATCTAGGAGGATTTTAGTGACTAGGTTTCTGTAGAGTAGTATGATAGAAACCAGATTTTAGAGCATTGAATAAATAAATGTAGACTAATTCTTTAAAAAGCCTGATAATCGAGGCAGCTAGGTGGTGCGGTGGATAGAGCACCAGCCCTGAAGTCAGGAGGACTTGAGTTTGTTAGGATTCTTACAAAGTGTTGTCAATTGTCTAATTTTAACATCGTGCTTAGCAGTTCTCTAGTTCAGAATTCACGTCTTAGGCACCTTTAAGAGTTCACACATTAGCATTTGAGATTCACAAATCAGGACTCAGTATGAGATTCACAAGTTCAGTGGAGGAGATTCACAAGTCAGGAACCCACAATCCCACTCTCTTGGAGGAGGATGGTCAACCTTTGAGTTCACACCTCTAAAAGAGCATAAAAGGACAAGCACTAGAGACTTAGAGAGATGGAGAAAGCAGGAGTCAGTGGAGGAGATTGAGAAGCCAGATATTGCAGTCGGGCAGAAATGGAGATTCAGAGAGAGCTGGAGACTGAAGCTGGCAGAGGCAAAGGACAAGCAACGAGCTCTCGGAACCAAGGAATGCTTACCAAGCTATTTTGGAAGAAACAATAAAGGATTTGAACTTTTAACAACTGGCTGCATTTGAGGTGATTATTACATTGAACTGAACCTAAAGCTGCCTCCAGAAGCCCACCCCACCCCCTCCCCAAGAAACCTGCTCCCAGAGAACCATTGTATTTTAAAGAGAACACTACATGAGTTCAGATCTGGTCTCAGACACTTAACACTTCCCTAGATGTGTGACCCTGGTCAAGTCACTTAATGCCAGTTGTCTTATGGGGGGAAAAAAAGCAGCACTAGCTGCTTGATAGTGAAAAAATGGGGCATTATGGCAAAAGATATTTTTAAGGATTGGGGAGACCTAAATAGTTTTGTAGGCATACGGGAAGAAGCTAGTGTTGAGACACTAAAGATGTAATGACTGTTGAAACATTGTACTATGGGAGGTGAAAGGGATTCTTTATAAGAACAGAGAGATTTTGAGGCAGAGATTAGAATGGATACAGAGAAGTATGGAGGTATAGAGAAAAGAAGCTTGTAAAGTGTCAGAAGTCTAGGTCTTCCCCATAAAATAAGAAAAGTAACTGTTCAAGACAGAAACAGACTGAGATTTGAGAGCGAAAACATTTAGAAGACAGGCTATAAAAAATAAAAAGTACAAAATGGACTCTGCTCAGTAATAAACAGGCCAAGGAAAAACAGAAAAAGGGGGGTGTTTTGAATAGATGCTACTCTGTGGTAGCACATGAATGAAGAGTCTTAAGTCTTATGTACCTACTCCACAAATAGTTGGATTGCTATGAACTTAAGGAAAGTAAACTAATGTTTAGTATTAGTCTGATCTAAGTATTACCAGACAAATGGGAATCAAGAATTGAACTTGAAAGTATGAATTTCCCGTTTGAGTTTATCAACTTTTATATAAGAATTCCTTTTAATAACAAAAAATTTATGATACCACTGCATCCCACCCTGCCGTAGAAAATATGAATTTAGAAACCCTTTTAAATGAATTTCTATTTTATTAATCAAAATAGCATCACATGCATTTAAAAATCATATTACATATGTAACATTCATTCTACATCAGCTGTTGTTTGCTTATTCACTGTACTGAATTATTTAGTGATAATTGTTATACATATGGATTTGTAAACCTTTTGTTTTGCAATAAACTCTCCTGGTCCTTTAGGCTGGAGAACCATTTGCCTTTTAAGAGCCTCTTGAGGGATAAAGTTTTCTCATTAATCATATCCCTTAGGACAAAGATCAGAATCTTGCTTCTAGCTGGTGTCAATAAATGGTTGTTTGATCTGTGGGAAAATTCACCACTCTCTCGCCTCCATCTCTTTTCCTAGAAGATAAACTACATCTAGGAGTAGAAATAAAAGTTCAAATATGCTCTCTTTCCAATTTCCAACTTCAGCCAGGTTCAGTTACATTAAAATGGGCCCAAACAAGGCCTTGATGTTTGGCTGCATGCTTGGACTTTTCTAGAGGTATGTGAAGTGAGCCTACCCTTGTGTTGTGTACAAAAGAAATTTCCAGTCTGATAGTAGGAAGTGAAAATGGTAGTTGAATGAAATAGACACTAATATTTTTTAGACATAGTTTTTAATCAACACAGTGTGTCTTCAGGATCAGTTAACCTCTCTTGCTTTCCCTCCTCTCAGGTCCTGCACATCTCTTTAGGCTTTCTGGCAAGTGTTTCAGTTTAGTGGAATCCATGTGAGTATAAGGAATGTGATAAGGCAAAATTCAGAGCATTTATAGACATGGATATGTTTCAAGACCCTTGTGTCTCCTTCCAGGTATAAGTATGAATTCTGTCCCTTCCACAATGTCACACAGCATGAACAGACTTTCCGTTGGAATGCCTACAGTGGAATTTTGGGGTGAGCTCACTGCTCTCTGCCTCCTTCCCCCCCTTCCCTTTTGAAAGAATCTCTACTGTTACCAAAACTGAATCAATTCTTGTTCAGGGTAAATGATGGGATGAACCTACAGACTAGTTTCTGGAAGGAAGAAGCTGTCTGCTGTCCCCTCTTCCCATTCCAACCCATTTTGGAGATGGAAAACTAGAAAGAAAAAGAGCTGTTTTTTTTTTTTTTTTAACTGTAAGATGGGAATAACTTGCAAATTTTCTGTTACATATATGTCCATTGTTATTGAGGGAAACCAATGAGGACTAGAAGAGATTTTAAGTTGGGCAGAATACTAGGCCTGGAGTCAGGAAAACCTGAATTCAAATCTGGCCTCAGACACTTACTATGTGAATCTGGCCAAGTTACTTAACCTAATCCACTAGAGAAGGAAATGATAAACCACACCAGTATCTTTGCCAAGAAAACCCTATGGATGGGTCCACAGGGTAGTGAAGAGTTGGACAAGATTGTTCTACCATACTGTCATTTTTGGTATGAGCTTAGTTATAGGGCTCTTGAAATCTATTAAAAGGCTTTTAAGCATTACCTTTTCTGGGTAAAATTTTAGCACTGATGTTTTGGGGATATCATTCATTAGACATTCATTTTGGTGATTCAGTTTTTCATGGATTATATATATATAATAATAAGTGATGCAAGTAATTCTTGAGTAGTAATGGGTTGCATTTATTTTTTCCCAGAATTTGGGATGAATGGGAAATTTTCAACAACACATTTATTGGCATGTGGATGAGAGATGGAGATTCCTGTGGGTCTAAGAACAGGCAGACAAAGGTACTTACTTTGATGTCCAGAACAGTATATGCTAAAAGAGGCAGAATTTGATGAGAGTCTTTGTCCTTCCCAGGTCCTTTTTTCTTTTTTTTTCTAGGGGACAGTGTCCTAAAAAGGCTTGAGTTCCTCTGCTTCTAGGATTCCACAGAGCAGCACCAATCACAGGCACCAGTCATAGATTAGGTCTGATAGGGCTAAACATAAACTTCACTGGAATTTCTCTGGCTATTCAGTTATATTAGCTGTTGTCCCCTGTATTTTCTTTTCTCTCCTCCTCATCTGTAGAAGAAAGGGCCTAAGCAAATCCATATATATATTTCAAAAGCCAATAAATAGGGGGGACTTTGCTTTGGGGATAATATTTTCCTATTTTATGTTCTTTAGGTGGACCTTGCCTGTGGAAAAAGTCATAAACTGGCACGAGTTTCTGAACCAAGCACTTGTGTTTATTCTCTAACCTTTGAGACACCTCTGGTTTGCCACCCACATGCTTTGCTAGGTAACTGATAGCAGGAGGGATGAGAAAGGGGATTGGGGCTTCCAGACTAGATCTCATAGCCTTACTCTGAAATGAACTCTTGTAAAGCTTTGATGATCACTAGCTCTTGTCCTCTGCATTACTTGAGTAATTGCTGGATACCACCGATAAGCATATTGCTTTTCCTCCCAGTGTATCCAACCTTACCAGAGAATTTACAGCAGAAGTGGGATAAAACAGAACAGTCTCTTGCTGATGAACTAATTACCCTACAGGTAAGAGAGAAAACTTCACCCACAAGCAGTGTCAAGTACTGAGATGTTCCATACCAACTCCTGGGTTTATTAAATTTCTTTTATTATTTATTTAAAACACACTGACTCTAGGGATTATTCTTTGAATTGTGTCCTCTTCTTCTAAACACAGGGATATGACAAACTGCTGAAAGAGGTGTTTGAAGAAGCAGGCTATTTAAAAGCCTCAACAGAAAAGGAGCCTGCACATTTAGAGGGAGATGCCAAAAGTCCTGAATTTGAAACCTTGGAGAAATGTAATAAGGTACATAGAGTAGTACAAAGATGGGTAAGCCAGTGCACAGAGCACTGGACCTGGAGTTAGGCTCTTCTTCCTAGGTTCAAATTTGGCCACGGACACTCACTAGCTGTGTGATCCTGTTCAAAGTCACTTCACCCTATGCCTCAATTTCCTTATCTGTAAAATGAGCTGGAGAAGAAAAGGGCAATCTCTGCCCTTTTGGGCACAAATGGTTAAGACACAAATGAAATGATTTTGGTTTCTGTTATACCACACCATGAAATTTTTTGCATATGTTCTACTATTTGTAGATACTGGCTTTTAAAAATGTGAATCTGAAGAAAGATTTCAGGCAAATTTTACTGTCCAGGTGATTTTATTGTCTAGAACAGTGATTTTGTCATCTGTGTCTTGGATCATAAATTTAGAGCTGAAAAGAGATATTAGAGATCACCTTATCAAATTCATTCCATAGTTCAGAAAACCATGGCCCAGATTAATTAGTGACTGAGCTGGGATTAGAACACAGCTCTATCCATTCATCTAGTCCTAATACTTCACAGATAACCAAGAACATGGACTCAAAACCTCATATCCAATTGGAATAGAACATGAGTTATGCCCTTGAAGAAGCCAGGTTCCCTCTGTGCCTCTTCTCAAAAGCATCTGAGGAAGATTTCTGCTCTTATAAATATGTACTCTCAATGGTTGGGAGAGAAGATTGCAGAGCATTCTGGACTGGGAAGCACTAGTTTAGAGACCTTAATTATAGATTAGGAAAAGAGTGAAACAAAACAGCACTGTGATACAGTTGTACTATGCAGCAAGTTAATACTTGAGAGAGAGAGTACTGGACTTAGACCTCCGACACCTACTAGCTGTGTGATTTTGTACAGGTTACTTAACCCCTGTATAACTGTTTCTCAGCTATAAAATGGGGACAAAGATAATAGCACTCACCTCCCAGGATTGTTATCAGGACCAATTTTGTAAAGTGCTTACACAAAATACTTAGTAAATGCTTCTTCATTTCCCTTCCCCCCATTCTTCCTAGCTAGTTAAATAAATCTTTGAGGTGAACACAAATCCCTAGTGATGGCAGGGTGTAAGGAACTTAAGTCTGAAAACAGCCTTAGTTAATCCCGATTACAAATGGAGACTTTTAAAGACTTGTTATTCCTCAAAAGTAACCGTTAGAAGTCCTGTATTTTGAATTCTGGCCTTTTCAATTACTGTCAGGGAGACCTTGGGCACCTTATTTTTCTAATCTTTAAAATGAGGATGTTTTGAGAGTATGACCTGTAAGATTCTTTCCCGATCTCCATCTGTGATCTTAATGTAATGTTTCATTTTAGGAACATGAAGAACTTTCCAAGGAAATAAAAAGACTGAAAGATTTGCTAACTCAGAATCACATTGCATATACAAAGGACAGAGGTAAATTTGTGTGTGCTCTTTTTAAGCTTTCCATAACTCTTGTTGAAGGAGGCAAATTACATACAAATTTAACAAATATTAATCACTTCAAATTTTGTTGTTCTGTCCTCCTGCCATCACATCTGGGAGATAGTGGGGAAGAATAATCTGTAGAGAAAAATGAAATGTGCCTGCTATGTGGTGTCTTGACAGAAAGTACCAGTGCCGAACATTTGGATTACAAGAAAGCTGCAATCAGTTCCTCAGTTTGGAGTAATACCACAGCTCTGGAGCATCTTCGAGGAGACACTGGCCTTCAAAATGATCCTGTGACAGTTCACAGGCAGAAGGCCTGAGCATTCTATATTGAGGCATATCTCTGTACAGGAGGGAACCACACAATCTTTTAGCTTTAAGGTTGCTTTGGTGCTCCTGGGAGTCTGAACCCTCTCCCTACTAGACCTAGTTCTAGAAAACTATCTCCCCTCTTTCATGGACATCCCATTGTTCCATCTCAAGAAACCATGAGGTAAATGAAGAGGACCTTGGAGACCAAGTAAGCTCCCTTGCCCACAGATGATAGAAAGAAAAAAAAGTCAAATAGTGAAACTCGAAAGAGAGCAACAGTCATAGGGCAAAGCTGAGGCTCTTTGGTGCTAATGAAAGTTTAAGGCAAAGAATAAAAACACTACAGGGAAAAGTAAATATTTTGTACAATAAAGTATGGAATACCCCATAAATGAATGAATGTATGAAGTAACTTATTGATGAAGGATTGGGAACTGGTTGCTGAATAATTTTCAATACCTTACCTGTGTAAATAAACACCTCAGCTTAGAAAGGAGGGCTCTCTCTTCCCTGAATCTGGTCGATTTTTCTCAATGAGACATAGGACAAAATAAAGATTCAAAATTTTAATTCCCATACTGATAATAAAAATAATTCCATGAATTCTGTAAACCATTGCATAAATGCTATAGTGTAAAAAAATTTAACAAGTGTTAACAATTTTAAACAATTCATTACAAGTAAATGATTATGCATTATAAATACTACCTTCTGGGTTAAGGAAATTCCATTCACAATAACATTCTCATCTAAACACTCAAACCATATTAGCGGCTTTCATAAATTAATACATATGAAAAGTCCATATTGAATTAAGGTCTTATGCTGACCACAGTTACACAAATATATTGTGACAATAATATTACTACCAATATTTAACACTAGATAGATGAAAAAAGACAATAGGCAACAAAAATGATGATGGAATAATTAGAACATATCTATAAACACACAGCTCAAGCTCCTTTTGAAACCAGCACTCCAATTGTGGAACAAGAGTTCTTTACTGTGAAACCCACCCTGAGACACACTCATCTCCTCTGCTCCCTGGCTACTTCAATCCACAGAGAACACAGGGACCTGAATAGCATTCACTTCAAAAACTCTCAACTTGTTCTTTGCCACATGGTCTTTTTGTGAGTTGCTCTTCCCTATGAGCACTGGGGTAATTCAATTTTATAGAACTGGGAACAATGAGCAGACTATATTTAATATTGTTGTAATTGTCTTGTATCTGTTAAACAGTTTCTCTTTAAGCAGGTTTACTCAGGCCAATGAAACCTGTTCAACATTCCCTTTTGAGCATATTTCCATTAAATATAACAAATGTACTTTCCAGTATTAAAAATATCACTTTGGAAAAGACTGGAAATTGCTCTTGTGGAGGTCCCATTGTTTCTAAGGAACTGAAACACAAATATAGACTTAAAGTGGCACAGAGAAAGCTTCTTTCTTTTTTTTAATGTAAATGGTTCATTCAGCACACCCAGGGAACTTGCCAGAATAATAGCATGTAACCGAGGACCAGGCCGCTTACTCTGGGAATTTCACTCAGGTACATTTCTTTGGTCTCTCCTTTTTCCTCCCAGTCTTTAAAAACTCAAATTTCAGTCTATGATGAACACTACAGAAACATAAGGACACACACCTGCAACTCTTCTCACACTGAAAAACTATCAGTAATTATTCCTACAGAGTCAATACAGGTGTTTACTACCAAAAAATCCAGGCCCTATGCCAAATGTGCTTCTTAATATGGTGGGCCTTTGGGAAGAGCCCAGCCCCTATCTTCTCTTCATTGTGTGAAGGAGATACTATGGGAATGTTAGCCCTGGAGATAAGTCATCTCCTGAGAATTAGCCAAATTCAACAAAAAGAACTGACCACATTAGCTTATGAAGATCTAAAGCTTAATTGTTCTAACTCATTCATAATTTGAGAAGTCAATTATAGACAATAAAACACTGTCCTGTTACTCCAAAAAGGCCAAATAAAAGGCCTAAAATGAGAAACAAGTGCATAAATATTAATAAAAATAAAGAATTTTAAACAGTGATAACAGTAGCACAAAAATATACTTAATGTCTAAGTACTGAACTAAAAGCATTGAGGCATATGACCACTTTTAATATAAATTGGAATCATCTCACTACAATTAAAAACAAAAAAACTTCACTAAAAAAACTAAGTACATAGTTACCTTTGTTAGCACAATAGCTGCAGAATGTTGTGGTGCCACATTCTTCTATATTGAGATAATAAAACCATTGTCTAAAATCAGTTGTATGTTTTAAAACATTTTTAAAAATCAATACATATACTACCTTACAATACATTCTAATTTGGTCACTGTTAAAAATTCTTACCTAGTCACTTTGCACTTTTAAAAAATGCTATTAATGTTTAATAAAAGTCTTTGGCAAAGCCCACACAAATACAGAAGTCCATTGATATTCACAGCAAAGCTTGGTTATTCAAGTACCACTTCAACTCTCCTGGTCTATCCCTCTATGTCTTCCAATCCCCAGTCTCCACTTGGTGAATCAAAAAAAAAAAAAAAAAAAAAAAAAAAAAATGCTCTTATTATAAGCACCACCCTAGATCTAATTGTCTGGAAGCAACAACTTGCTTTGCCAGGAATAAAATAAGTCTGGGTAAAGTGAAGCAATTTTTCTCAAATGTTTAATATAAGGGAAAATGTCTAAATCCAGACCTGGAACAATCAAAGTTAATCCTCATCAGATAATGTTCTAAAGTTCTGTTCAAATCTTAATGTACAAAGGCTTCTGTCTTTGTTCCCCAATCTGTACCCTCAGCTTAGTGACATGGAGTTTGATTTATTTCTTCTCCCTGGCTTAAAATTGACTTTACTGTAACTCTGTGCTGAAAAGGCTTTGTAATGAGGGAGAGAAAAGCCAGGTTCAATGATGTCTCCTCTGTCACTGAGGTCCCTCCCTTCTATCCATCACTTAAATATCCAGGGCCTACTGACCAAAAATGTGCTGAGTCTAGTCCCTGGTAAACTAGATCTGTTCTTTGGACTAACCTCCTGTCCAGGCCCCCAGCTCTTGTAACTGTTCCAATTCACACAGCCATATACCAAAGTCAAAAGGGTGTGGTGTCAGCCTGGATTTGTTCATTTTCAAAACTTTTTTTTTTTTTTTAAGACATTAAGTTAAACTTTGCTGGTCACATGAATGAACTTATGTTGAGAACAATAACTGAACATACAAATTAGGTAACACAGTAGAAGGTCTTTTCTATGTCAGCTGTACCTGTGTCACACTTATTTTTGTACAATAAAACCACCATTGTTAACATTTTCCTATACCAAAAGCTATTTCTATGAAAGTAACAAAATACAGTGTTAACATACAGTAAATGATTTCTCCTGAATTGCATACTCCCAACGGTCAGTGTTAAATATGAATGACTATCAACATCTCTAAAAAATTACAAAGCACCATTGCCTGATTAAAGATCTAGGTAAATTTGATCACCAGAACATAGCTGTGTATTTTAATTTAATTTAAAAAATTCTAGTGTCACATCCCTTACAAGATATTATATTGAGTTGCTATCATTACAGAAAGGTAAGGATTTTATTAGTATCAAATTGTCTTGCACATTTTTAAGGGATAAAAGAACAAAACAAAAATGTAAGCTGTTTCCTTCAATTCTTTTGCAAGGCATATAGGCACTTGGAAAAAGTGGCCATGGATCATATAAATGCATGATAGATCTCTCTTAAAATCATTTCATTAGGATTACAAAACTCCAATTGGAATATGTGCAAATGCACATGTTTAGGAAAATTAGTTCCATTCATAAAATTAAAAACCTATCTAAATGCTTAAGTATATGTGCCTTTCAATAATCACTCTCTTTGCTTATAAATACTATCTGTTTGCACTTAATTTGAAAACTGTAAAAATCCTAGGCAAGTTTTTCACTACTAGATAAATGTTCATTTAATAAGTACTAATTTCAGAATATGAAATCTAACAATATATTTACCATACTATGATTTAACAATAATAAACTGATATGAAATATTTTAAGTTCACAGTACACATATAAAGCTTCATATTATCGTATATTAAAAAAACATGAAACCTAGAAAGCAGCTTAAAGCAATTTAAAACAACATCATAACCTCTAACTATACCCTCTTGTTAACAAAGTGCTTTCACAAGAATCAAACTTCTTCTAATAACCTAGTAAACAGTAGTGTTAGACTGATTCCAAAATACTGGCATGATTTATATAATACACACACCAACAGGTCATGAATTAGAATGCTCCATGGGACATTTTTCAATGAGGTTGCCTATTCATGTAACAGAGAGATACTTTCAATCCCTACCAAACAACATTCAGAATAGACACCTTGAGTATATTTAGCTCAGAGGGAGAACCTGAATGGATTGAGCAGACAAATTGGTTCTGTGTGTGTGTATTTTTAAGAGTTTTGAGGATCAAAGTAGCCATGAAACATTCAGACATGGTTGGTAAAAAGAAGTCAATATGTAAAGGTAGTCAAATAATAGTCATTAAAAAAAAAAAAACTACCATTATCTATCTCCTTGGAGGTCCAGATTGTGATCAGTCTGTCACTAATAAATGAACTACTACATCTGTCTTTATATAAAATACTAGGAACATAAAATAGTGTCCTTAATTAGTTACCATGATATAGCAGATGCCATTTCACACAGAGCTATAGCCTTAAGTACCAGGGCCAGGGGTCACCATTTGATCGGCTGGGCCTTGCAGTAAGGACATTCAAGCTGGTTAGACACACAGTGCTCACAGAGGACATAATGCTGACAGGGCTGCAGGACGATACTACGATCATGTTCATGGCACACGACACATTTTTTTGAATGAAGTTGGAAGATCACCTGTAGTAACGAGAATTGATTTCCCAGAAGAGATTTTAGAATGAAGTATGTCCCTTATCAATCTAACTACTAATCTCAGAATATAAGTAGCCTTTCAAAATATTTATTCATACATTTTATAAGCATTACCTGAAGGACAACTATATTATAAAGCCCTATGCTGGGGACTGTGGTAAGGTACAGGGAAGATACAAATAAGCTTAAGATATAGTTCCTGCTTTCAGGCTACTTAAAAATAGATTATGGTAAAAGGACAAGGCATGTGAAACATTTAAGTAATGATTAAGTACAGGATTAGTAGTAAACAAATATGAGAAAGTAGTTCACAACAAGAGGAAGGAGGTGGGACTTAAGTTGGAACCTATGTGACTGGTTGTTGTTCAGGCAGGGGAATTATTGAGGTATAATGATACATAAATACAGTGAGGTTGGGAAAGAAAGGGGAATTGAGAAAACCCAGACAGAGGGTTTTTCTTAATATGGTGGGCCATATTAAGGACAGAGAAGACAAATAATACGAAAGATAAAATTGCTTGACTGCATTGGCTGAAAATAATGAGGATAATCTTTTCTACTGATATGCAGCACATTAAAAATAGACCATATATAGTCTCTTTGGTTCATTTAGTGAGTTATCCTTTCTCTTCATAACTATATCTGAGTCAAAATACTTTCAAAAGAACTCAGACAGGCCAAGTACAGAAGTCATCAAAGCATTCCTTTCCAGAGTTTCAACTTCATGCCTGACAATCAGCCAAGATTTGGGAGTTAGTCCTTGACTCTTAAGAGCTCAAATATTGCCTAGTCTCACCAAACACTCTGAATCTCCTCCTCAAATCCCAAAGATGCTTGATTGGAAACCCACCCCTGCCAGCCAACCAATATGCCTTGAGGCTGATCATCCTCCCCCACTTTTGTGCCTGTTGCCTACCTGCCTCACCTTTGGCACAAATTCAGCAGGATACACTCCTGGGAAGAGTCCATCCAGTCTTGCCAAAGCCAGTCCTGTGGATCCATTGCCAGAACACTGCTACCTCTAAAGCCTCCACAGACACTGTCCCCCCTGCTCTGCTGAAACAAATAGAAGAGGGCGAATACTTACCCCATCCACAGTTTCTAAATCTAAACGC
Organism: Sarcophilus harrisii; assembly: GCF_902635505.1. Classification (NCBI taxonomy): domain Eukaryota; kingdom Metazoa; phylum Chordata; class Mammalia; order Dasyuromorphia; family Dasyuridae; genus Sarcophilus; species Sarcophilus harrisii. The sequence goes on from NC_045426.1 coordinate 344,278,298, forward strand.
AGCTGACTTTGTAATGAATGCAGCTTTGGTAAAGGGATGGTTTCTATGTCTCCATAGCTCCTCAGAACAGGAAATTTAGAGGATAAACCAAGCCTTTCAAATTCTTCCTGTAGCCGTTTAAATTTATTTTCAACTTCTTCCTTCTTCTGTAATGCTAGCTGTTTGTCAGTATCTGCTACTTTAGCACGTTCCTTTGCTTCATGGGCCTCTCTCTGCCATGCATCACAAGCCTGAAATAAATAATGTAGACAATTTATCCAGAATGTCTGAAAGCAAACCATAAATAAAGAAAAATACTGCATCTTTAATGTATATTTATAACAGACAGAAAACACATAGAGTACACAACTTATTTGAACCTCATAGAAGAAAAAAGACTAGTCAAGTACAAACCCAGAATACTTTTCAATGTAAGGTAACTCTCCCCTCCCCCCCCCAACTCCCTCCCAAACAAAGAGAAACTGTTTCTCTTTTGTTCATACCTGTTTTACTTGTTGCCAAGAATCTTCCCACTGTTTAATTTTCCTCTTGGCTTCGTCAAGTTCCCTTCTGACTCGAGCTAATTCGGTGCCGTGAGCACTTGAGTTTGCTGAAGGGCCAGTTCCAGTGCTCAATATAGGGGAAGGACTAGGAGAGAAACTCCCAGTTACAAAATCCCAGATGCTGCCATTAACACCATTTAATCCTGTCAGAATAAGAAGGAAATGAAAGTAAATACAAATTTTAGGTAAATACAAATTTGTTTAGAAAATTAATTTATATCTCAGTCAACAGTTGAAGAGTTAATATGAAGATTAAATTATATGTTTAGAGAAAGAATTTAATACCTTAAAATATAATTTCTGTTGCATCTTAACTGCTAAGAGAATCTATAACCCCACTGTCTGATATTCAAAGCAGAAACCCAGAGGCAACCAATCTTTAAAATATGAAATCATTTATTTGTATATCAATGATATCACCTATGAGTCATTTCCTAGTTGCTCACCAAACTTGATAAGAATTGAGAGGCTTCTGAATACGTTCAACCTTCATAACTCAAATCAAAGAGAAATTTAAATTAGAAAATGTAAAAATGACATGTCTCTTTCCACTATGAAACAGGTAAGTGAATATATTCAGAACAGATACTGAAACATAAAACTGCGTGTCTATAAGGAAATAATATGTCATGTTGGAGAAATGTCAGAGCCAAGACTGAAAAATATTGCACAACCAAAGATAGTTAATAGAAATTTCACATCTTAGACATATGCTGAAAACCCAGTTGAACTGTATTCTTCTTTAAAGCCAAGTTTCTATAGGTATTGTTAACTGAGTATTTGGTGAGAAGTTCTGTAGTCTCTTACAAAACAATCCTGGAAGTGAACATGTTTATTAGGTTAAAACTTGCTAAATTCTCAGACCATACCAGAGGACCAAAACACCAAGTCATTTTGGATTCTGCTTGGAACCTGCCTATTAGACCTTTCAGATTGTTTATTTTAAGGGGTGGGTGGGGAGAGAATGCTAATTTTTACAATTCTTTCAAATTCATGAATTTGAAGGTTCCCTTGGTCAGTAGCAGATCTGTGAAAAGCTCTCAGGAGTGGAAGTGGGACAAGTATAACAGGTATATGAGGTGATGATTAGGATTTGCCTTTTTCTTTATTATCCCAGATCTCAACTGCTTGTTTAGAAATTTGAAGTGGCAAAAGAAAATGAAATTTTAAAGTGTCTGTCTATGACTACTTTCAACCTACATCTAAATTAGCACAAATAATAATTGAGTTATTGTAGTTAAACCTTTTTTTTTTTTTAAACATTATTATTTAGATTGAAAAATCAAAATCCAGGCTCTCCTGCATCACTTCTCTGTTCTTGCCAATTCCACTGACTTATACGTATAATTTTCTAATTTGCTTTCTATGATTGACTTGTTAGGCTCACTCTCTGCATTCTGACAAGATGCAAGACACAAGAACACTTGTGACCACACATATAAAAACTATAAAACTTTTTACCCTGTCAACGCCTGATGTCAATTTGTAGCAAGATTAATAAGACACCTGGAAATAATTTGCCAGTTGATGAAATAACCTACACTAAGGGAAGTTTAGTGATAACATCAACCTGAATTTTATAGCTCTGGAAAAAAGTCTTACTAGGATGAGAGAAAATGTGTAATCCATTATACTGGGAACTTTTCTCTAACCCAGATGAGATATGTCTTTTGAGTGTCCACTGATCATCTTCCCCTTTCACTTTACACAAGAAGTTAATCTTTGAACGACTTACCTAAAGAATTATGGGAAGAGGCTGAAGTGCCTAAAACATTATGCTCTGATTTCAAATGCTGAGGCTGCTGTTGGTGAGGAGTCATAGTGGATGGAATAAGAGGCTGAGATAATGACTGAGACAAGGAACTGAGTGGGGAAGTTGAGAGAGATGATGATGAATGCAAAGATGGCGAACGGGGAAGAGAACCTGGAATATTGACAGGAGCTGAACTTCCCAGTAACCTTTGACCTAGGGGAAAGGGAAAAAAAAGTTATATCAGATTGGAGATGTAACATGAACTCAGAGTACCAAAACAAGACTTTCATGTGGAAGATAAACAAGTTTTCGGTGGTTATAATTAAAGATGTACATTCTACTGAAATCACTAATGGCATCCAACCTTTGAGGGTGAAGGGAATAAAAAAAGCCACTGAGTTAAGTAACCAGTATAAATATAGAATCCCTATCAAGTAGTGACAGACCTAAATCCCTAGACCTCAGACTCTCTCAAACAAATCTAGGAAGGCAGCCTCTAGGATCAGGAGCTGTCTTCTAGATGTCTTTTCTTTATCACTGAATGTATCTCAGGTTCTAACATCTCCAACTTTGGTATGTGGTAGGCATAAGAAGGTATGTGCTTGAGGTAGACTAATATAATAATAATACATATTTTGAAGCATATTTGTCAATACAGCACTTCATATACATTTAGGAAATATGCAGCCAGTGCATCAAAAACAACTGAAACCTTAATTAAATCCAACCCTTTTATTTTATAGATGAGAAAAATGAGATCTGAAGGAGCTAAGTAACTTGCCCAACATTAAGTAACTTGCCCAGACATTAAGAAGTAGAGCAAAATTTTAATTTCAGGTCCTAAGAATCATTTCCTTCCTAAGAGGGGGAAAAAAAAAGATTCACCAATTAAATAAATTTATTTCTTTTGTTGTGGAGTAACATACCACATAACTTTATTTTTATTTAACAACACTGTCATGCACTCTGGTTAATACAAATCATTCCTTCATACAAAAAATCTGTTGCTGTTGTTGTTTAGTGGTTTTCAGCCATGTCTGACTCTTCATTACTCTGGGATTTTCTTGGCAAAGACACTGGAGTGGTTTGCCATAGCATTCTCTAGTTCATTTTACAAATGAGGAAACTGAGGCAAACAGGGTTAAGTGACTTGTTCAGGGTCACCCAGCTAGTAAGTGTCTGAGGTCATACTTGAACTCAGGCCTTCTTGATTCCAGGCCCAGTGATCTATCCACTGTGCCAATTAGCTGACTAAAAAGAAACCATGAAAAAAGACGACCTTTCTATACACTCTATGAGGATCAAATTTTTCTTTCACCTTGGGCTTGTGGATCTCATGGAAAGGCCCTAGTCTGTTATTCTCTTATATATTGGAATTCTTGAAAGGAATCTAAGAAATCATTAAGTTCAATCCCTTCATTTTACAAATTTAGAAATTGAGGTTCAGATAGATTAAGTAATTTGCCCAAGATTATAAAGATAATTAGCACAGCCAGGATTCAAACTCAATTCTCTGATTCCACTAAATTCAATGCTATTTCTATCCATTCCTCCTACTTACAGCATCCTTCCCTGTATTTTACATAAGATGGCAATTCCACTAAGTACCAAATATCCTTCCACACTATGAAGGTGTTTTACATCTGATCAGTGCCTATCTCAGGATGGATGTTAACAGAATGTTATTTCCTGGGTAAAGGCCAAGTGGTACTCCCATATGCCTAACCCTGATGAGATTATACATATATTGATAGAACTCTCATCAAAAGTATATTATCCATCTACTTTCTCAATACATGGAACTGGGAATAATAAAAATAAGCCACAAAAAGGATGTTTGAGGTCATATAATCTAACCTCTTTGTTCCTTTATTTTGAAGTTGAGAGGTTAAGTTGACTTGCTAAAAATCAAATAAGTTAAATGTCATAAAGAAGGCTGGAATTTAGATTCTCTGACTCCAAACCTAAGGATTTTGCCAGTGCTATTGCTATTCTTATTCAGACTCTCCTAAAAACCCTTTATAGGAAGTCTACCCAGAGCATTAAGAGACTAGGTGTCTTGACATTATCTGAGCCACAATGATGCACATGGATTGTCTCTGTTATCCTTCATTCCTGATATGACTGATATGACTGACTGATTACCTGCTTTCCAGTGAAACATCTCTGTGATGACATGTTCCGTACTATTTTTGCACATAATTATTGATGTTACAATCTATTTAACATCTATTTATATTCACACCATGCATATATATTTTGCTCTTTAAGTGATCTACAGTTTTGATTAATAGAAATTTTGGAATTCCATCATTTGTAGCCAGAAAGCACTGCCAGAAGAATATTTAGAAAGATCACTTTTTGTTTTAGGGAAAAACCTGCAGATCACTGAAAATGCATCGTAAATTTTTTCCCCCCTGAGGCAATTGGGGTTAAGTGACTTACCTAGGGTCACACAGCTAGGAAGTGTTAAATGTCTGAGGCAGATTTGAACTCAGGTTCTCCTGACTTCAGGGTTGGTGCTATATCCACTGAGCCACCCAGCTGCCCCATGTATCGCAATTTCTTAAATGCAATCCAACGCACTCCTATCTTTTCTATTCAAAGAGCCTAGATCATTATTCACAGGCACTTATCTATCCAAGATGTATGTACTGATGAACCAGATCTACAGGTTGTCCAACTGCATATTACAGTCTGGACATTAGGAATTCTTTGTCTGTCTGGTTCTTCCTGAGCAGACAATTAATTGAACTATTTTTAGTGATTATATTTTATTCAGGAGAACTTGGAACATTTAATAGAGAATCATTTTGTATTTTGTGATGGGCATTCACCATGATAGTGGTAATCTTTGGTAAGCATACATCTTCTGTTTTATGCCTTATTTGATATTTTTTAATAATTAAAGGACAAATCAAAATTATCTGTTATTGCAGCAGTCAAGGAATTTTTAATGTTCTTAATATATGTAGGGGAGGCACAATGTTAACTTAAACTGATATGCTTTTTAGAAAAATTAAGGTCATAGAACAAAATGGAAGAATTGATGTGAGTCATGGTAAACTGGTGGAAAGTATAAATCCACATGTAAGAGACAAAACTGAGCAGATATAATTTGCAGCAAAAGAAAGGACTGTTGTGTCTAAAACAAAAAAGTTGTAGCTAAGTTTTCTAGTAGAAGACACATATATGTTCTATGATAGCAAAGTAAGAAAACACAGATGTTTGGTGGAATTTTTAAACTTCATGGCTGGAAGTTCACATGGAAAATAATTCTTCTACAATATGCCCAGCGCAGTACTCATCCAGCCTTTGCCTGAAGAACTCTATTAAGGGAAAGCCCACCATGTCCCAAGGTGAGATCCCAATTCTGGATAGAATTCATTATTGGGAAATTTTTCCTCACATCCCACCTAAATTTCTCTTTTGTTTTTTCCACTCATTACGCTTTCTGGGACCAAAAAGAATAAGTCTAATATCTCTTCCAAGTGATAGCAATTTTTTTCAACACCACAGTTTGATTTATTTATTGTTTTGTTGGTTAGACCTAACAAAGTAATAGAGAAAATATTAATAATGCAAGTTAAATTTTAAAGTGTGTCATAAAGGCATACTTCTGAAGAACTAGTTATTTAAAACCATTTACCAGCACATCCCTGCTTTTGAGCAACATAGAACAAGCTAGTCTGAAGTCTACTAACTGAGGCATCATTGAATCCAGTGTAGATGATCAAGAGGGAATGATCTCATGGGAGCAAGGGATGGACAGGAGAAAAACTCTTCCCACTAACCATATGAACTTAGAGATTTGAAAAGGCTGAAAGACAAGTGTTAGTCATTATATTCCCATTGCTTTCTAGACTTCACTCTATGTTAAGAATATTCAGTTTCTTTAACTGATCATTCCTTACATAGTATGAACTCAGTCTCTTTTACCATCCTGGACACTCTTCTGAACATTCTTCAGCTTATCAATTTTACTCCCATAAATATAATGCCCAGATCTGAACACAATATGAGATATAGTATTGTGAATCAAGCAGTTTCTCAGAAGCTATGTCTCTCAATACAGACTAAGATTACATTGTTTTTCTTAGCTGTCATAACAATACGCAATAAATTTAATTTAGTAGTTTTAAAACTCCTGTTTGTCTTTTCTAGAACTTCCTTTTACTCTCTAAAACTTCCTAAAAAAGAATAGTCTTCTATTGTAATAAATGAATCCATACATTTGTTATGTCTATATGTCCTATCACTTTCTGTCAAGAAGTGGAAGCATAATTTATCACTGGCTTCACAGAATTCATCATAGTTTTAAAATCTTCCAGTTGTAGTCCTTTACAATGTTATAGTCATTGTATAAATTATTTTCTTGGAGCTGTTTATTTCATTCTGCATAAGTTCATATAATTTTTTCCAGATTTTCCAAATCTATCCCTTTCATAATTTCTTATGTTGCATTGATACGATTAACATTCAAATATTGTAATATATTTGTCCATTCATTCTCCCGTTAATATATGCCTCCTTAGTTTCAAATTTTTTCCTACCAAAATAAGGTGCTTCTATAAGTATCTATAAATATATGGGTCCCATTGGCTCTCTTCAACAATGAGATGATTCAAACCAGTTTCAATTGTTCAGCCATCTGGAGAGCCATTTACACCCAGAGAGAGGACTGTGGGAACTGAGTATGGTTCACAACATAGTATTTTCATTCTTTTTGTGGTTGTTTGCTTGCATTTTATTTTGTTTCTCTTTTTTTCTTGTGCGGCATTTTAATTATATAAATATGTATGCATATATTGGATTTAACATATATTTCTACCATGTTTAACATATATTGGACTGCTTGCCATCTGGGGGGAGGGGAGGAAATTGGAACACAGGGTTTTGCTAATGTTGAAGAATTGTCCACCCATATGTTTTGAAAAATAAAAAGCTTTAATTTAAAAAAAATTATATATGGGTCCTTTTGTTCTTTCTTTGATCTAAGAGAATATGCCTAGTAGTGAAACCTCTGTGACAAAGGGCATGCACAATTTTGTGACTTTTAGGTTACAGATACAAGAGGCATTCCAGAATGAGGGAATCAATTCACAACTTCATCAACAATGTATTATGATGTCTGTCTTTCTACATGGTCTCCAAAAATTGTGTTATCTTTGCACCCCTTCTCTGTACATCAGAACCTCTGACTTGCTTTCATTTGTCTTAGTCTTACAATCAACTATTTGGAGCATTTTTTTCTATAGGTTGATACCTTCTCTTTCTTCTTTTGAGAACATTTATATGATTTGATCATTTATCTAATAAAAAATTGGGGGTGAAGGAATTAATCATTTATATGGTGCCCATTTCAAGTACTATGCTAAATATTTTACCAATATTATTTGATCCTAACAACAAGGCTGGAAGTTAAGGGCTACAGTCCTCATTTTGCAATTGAGGGAAACACATGTAAATGACTTGCCCAAGGTCACAGAGGTACTAAGTATCTGAGACCACAACGGAATTTAGGTCTTGCTGATTCCAGGTTTAGTACTCTAGTTACTGCACTAACTGCCTCATTTTTATCCTTATATTCATTACACACACACACACACCATCAATTTCCTGTATATCTTGAATGTCATACCTTTTCCACAGAACTGTGCTACAAAAATTTTCCCTAGTCAATTGTTCCTCTTCTAATTTTAACTGCATTGATTTTATACTATTCATTTATATGAAAACTAATTTGCTAATATCAGTACACTTGAGAGTATCATTTTATTTTTTTGAGAGATTCTAGTAGTACTGTATTTTTCCAAATACATGCAAAGATAGTTTTCTTTAATCACTTTTACAAAACTTTGTGTTCCAAGTTTTAAGAGTATTATTTTAGAAGTGGCAGCTAACATCTTTAATGGAAAAATGATAAAAGAAGCTTTACAGTAAGATCAGAAGATGTCATGACTATCATTTTAAGTAGCTATAGAAGGACTACCCAATGGTAGTAAGACGAAAAAGGAATGATGTGACTGAAATTGTGGGAAATGATGTGATGAGGCAAGATAAAAACAAAATTATGGCTTTTGTTAATTGATGATGGCTTACTAGAGAATCCTAGAGATACAATTAAAAATTAATTGAAATAACTTCATCAAAATGTAAAGATATAAGATAAACCTACAAAACCACTAGTTTTTCTGTATATTAACAACAAAACTTGGCAGAAAAAGAAATTACATTCAAAATTATGATATAATACATACAATAATTGGGAGTCCACTTTCCAAAACACAAATAAAAAATATTTTGGTACAACCACAAAACAATCTTTAGAGAAATAAAGACATATTTAAACAACTGTAAAGATCAACTGTTTAGTAATGGATTGGTGCCAATGAAATAAAAAAATACTACAGAAAATAATTTACATAGCAAACTAACAAAAAGTTACTTTAAACAACTATGCAGAATAACAATTCAACTAGAGGAGAAAAAAAGCTAAGAATCTCAACGGAAATAATGTAAAAAGTGGGAAGGGTGTCATAGTAATACCAGATCTCAAACTATACTACAAAGCAGTCATCATCAGAATAATTTGGTACTAACTAAAAAAAAAATCTAACTTATGTCACTTTTCTGCTCAATAATCTTTAGTGATTCTTTACTGATTCTAAGATGAAATATAAGCTCTTCAATCTAGAAGTAAAGTCTCCCATAAGCTGGTTCCAGACAATCTATTTAGATTAAATCCAGATTACTCTCCTTTATAAACTTTAACCAGATTTGTTTATTTGTTTGCCAAACTCAGCATTTGATTTCTACCTTTGTGACTTTGTACACTGTCCCTCAAGCCTAGAATATACTCACTTCCTCATCACTAACTAAATTCTTAGCTTTGTTCAAAGATCCACTCAGGTACCATCTCCTATGATAATAAAAGCCTTTATCATTCTTTTTGTTGAAAGTGAGTACTCATTCCTCAAAACTCTCTTGTATTTACTTATCTGGATATATATTTTAATCCTCCAATAATAAACTCTTTGACAGCATGAGCTATTTTTATATATTTTTCTTGGTATCCCCAGTAGCTAATATACTGTGTCTTATACCAAGTAGGGACTTAATAAATGATTGTCAAATTATATCATCATTAAATTGTCTATTCTATCGCTATCGAGTTATGTTAAAATACGAGCTACTCTTTCTTCTAATTCAACTTCAGGAACTTTCTCTCTTCACTGCCAACTTTGTTATTAATTACAAACCTTCCTCATCACTGTCCGGATTTAAAGAGACAACAGCATTTTTAAATGCCAAAATCAGAGAAGAGATTCTATTCTGCAATTATTGAGCAGAACTTAATCCCCAGGTAAGTCTATAAACCTGGAGTTGCCATTTTCCTTGGTGCAAGACGGCCTAGGGAGATAAATATTATTTCTTACAGAATTGCTAGTTTTGTCAGATGGTTCACAAGCTCTAGAAATTGTTATTGTCCCATAGGCCTGCATATTCTGACCAATAGAATATTGTTGCTGGTAGGAAAATGAGGCTCTTTCTGGCTAAAGCTCAGTAACTTTCTTTGGTTTCTTGACTTCTTAACCAAATGAAGCCCAGTGCTGATTATGACAGGAGATGAGCCAGAGCTTACTTTCTACTTTTCTGTGTGATCCAAAGAGTATAATTTAATTTGTATGGGCTTTCATTTCCCATTATTCCTGTTTGCCTCCATCTTCACCACCATCATCCAATGAAAAAAGGTTGCTGGAAAATGGTGACTCATCATTTTTGATTTTGTTGTTCATTTGTGTCAGTCATGTCCTTGAGAGCCTATTTGGAGTTTTTTTTAACAAAGACACTGGAATGGTTTAACAATTCCTTCTCCTGATCATTTTACAGAAGAGGAACCAAAGCAAATAGGGTAAAATGACTTGCCTAGGGTCACACGGCAATTAAGTGACTAAGGCAGGATTTGATCTCAGGTCCTCCTGACTCCAGGCCCTCCACTCCACCCCGCATTGTGACACCTATCAGCCCAAAGGAATGTACTTTTAATGTTGGTGTCAGTAAAAGCTAAAATTTTGGGCCTTTGTAAGTATGGCTGGACATCATAAGCAACCCCACTCCTTTAATGGAAAGGGTGGTAACAAGTGATTACAGAACTGAGTGAAGAAAATGACAGGCACTTGGTTAGACACATTGCAACAAAGAGGAAAGGCAGAAAGTCTTGAGGAAGAAGCAAGAGTATAGAGGATGCAAAGAAGTTAAGAAAAATAAGGAGAAAGGAAAAGAAAAGTGTTAAGTAGGAAAAAAAAAAAAAAGGAGCTTCAAAGAAGGGGATGGGAAGAATCAAATTTTCCATGCACACTAAATATACATCCCCTGTCAATGCTGGTGGGGTGGGGTGAGGGTGGGGGATAGGGGATGATGAGAGCTGCATTCAGAAAGAGATAACATTGAAAACCTATCATATTAGAATATAAGAACAATTCTTACTTGTTAATCCAAGGTCACTGGTTTCTTGATCTTCTAGTTCTTTATCTAGGGATGCAACATTTATATCACTAAAATGTAGATCTAAAGCAGAACCTGTTAAACAAAATATCACATTACCTACAACAAATCTAAGCCATTTATGAAAAGGCTGTGTTTATTCTTCAAAGGATTTATAAAAAGGTTACACTATCTAACAATCAAATGTCAAATAAAAATAATCTTGTGTCCCAGATAGAAGTTTGCTTTTAAAATTTTCAAGATGGTGAGAAGTCATTAGTCTAAAAATTATGCAATTAGAGAAATATGGAGAAAACCTGAAGAAAAAAAACTGTTATTTACTTGATAATTGATTCAAAGGCATCTCCTAAACTGATCTTGAGAAAATCTCAAAACTCAGTTTCTCTAATACTGATTGAGCAACTGATTTTAGGCAGTTTAAAAATGGGGCCATTATTTTTCTTTAGCTTTCAATTCCATTAGAAATTCAGCATTTTCCTCTCCCTAACTTAACAAAGGCAGTGAAACCAAGCACTAATTACAATAGATTTGTCAGTATCTTCATTTCACTAAAAAGATATGATGCACTAACATTTCAAATTTCTCACCATTTGCTGAAATGTTTACCATTTAATATATTCCAAAACTGAAGTTCTATTACATGATTTCAATTTAATACATCTTTTCATCACCTACACATAAAACTTAAGTAGTAGTGTTACTCATGCAAAAATATGTTGTAAATATTGCTTCTTTGTTAACCATTAATTTAAAAATTCCTAAGTGTTTAAAAATGAAATCAAACATTGTTTTATATGGAAAAAAAAATACAGCTATTTTGTTAAAAACTTCTTGCAAAATGTCTTCTTTGAAACTTTCAATTTCTTCTTATATTCTCAAGGTTACTAACATATTCTGGGCCCACATCAACAAAGTTTGGATTATAGTAAGCAATTAGTTGCCTCTAACTCCTCTACTTCAATTCACTCTGCACAGACTAACAAATTATTCATTCTTAAATTATAAAAGCGGATATTCCTTGTCCTCCAATTTAAAATAGTTCCAACCATTGCCTACAACATTAATTTTAGTTTCTCTATCAGGTATTATTTCCTTCTATTATTCAATATGAACCTTTCACTTTAATCAGAATGGTCTCCTTTGCTATTCACCAAAAAATCATGCTCATTCCTACTCTTCTGCCTTTGTTCATTCTTTTACCCTGTCTAGAATTCCCACTTCTCCACTGATCCAAATCCTATGCTTACTTCAAGGTCTCCCATCTAAGATTCATTTTACCTCCTTGCACGAAAGTCTTTCTTGCTATCCTAGCTCACCTAGAGTAGTAGTACACCTGAGTTGGGGTGTTTTCCATTTAAAATAAACTTGCTTTTATACTGTTACTCAGTTGATATGGTGACTTAGCTTTCCCAAACTGCTTTTTAAAAACTCCTTGTTACAGTTTGTTGGACATGTAACAAACATGTTAACAGCCTACTCCCTTTCTCTCCTGATATACTGGACTAAAACCCTTTAATTCTAGTCCCATAGATTCTGATTTTACTTTGCTCCTTTGGGAAATTTACAGCAAAAGACTAGGCCATGGTGTCTCACTTTGCTGATAACTGGTGTTTGAATTGTTTTTATGTCTCTGGAAACACCAAAAGATATTGATTCCAGTTTGTTCTATTTTTAAATTAAAAAAATTTTTTTCAAATACGTTTTTAAATTTTACTGATTTTTAAAAAACATATCTTCATTTCAGAATGTTTCTTTCCCCTATTCCTTATCCAACAAGCCATTACATAGGCTGTTAACATGTAGGCATTTATTCTCATTTATGCTATCCTAATTTATGAATGTTCATAAACATTAGATTCCACCTATCTTGTTCTAGGGTTTCCTATAATTCTTTCAATATTTCAAAGGTACCAATGTAATACTCAAGTTGTCCATTTATTATTTCTTATTCTCATTATAGGTCAGTCTACCTCCTTTTAATCTTTTTTTCCCCTTATTCTGAACTTTATACCAAAAAAGGGAACATTTCTACAAACAAGTTAAAACATAAAAAGTGAATTATATCTGAAAACATCAATTCCATGTTACTTGTTCATAGATGATAAAGATAAATGGATATAGATACATAAATATAACAGATTCACCATGTTGCTTTCAAAGCTGTCCTGCTTATCAGTACTTTGTTCTGTTCTTGTTTGTGCATTTAAAAAAATGTTTCAATACCTTTTTTCCTTTTTCTTTTTGAGGACATGACTACTGTTAGCTCCCCCTTCCATCCAAAATACTCCACTTATAATATACTTTTAAAAGTCTTTTGTAAAAAAAAAAAAAAAAAAAAAATCAAAATCTTTAATAAGCAGAATCAAAAACCCAGACCATCCCCCCCTCAAAAAAAAAAAAAAAAGAACCAATCCCATCAACAGAATAAGTCACATTCAAAATTATATTTCTTTTTCTTCCTTTGAGGTGTTTAAAATGGCTTAATCACAGCTCTTCTGCTGTCATATTTGGTCACTGCTTTGATCAGTTAAGTTTTTTAAGTTCACTAATTCTCTAATTGATAGGCATTCCCCTAGTTTCCAGTTCTTTGCCACAACAAAATTGCTGCTATATTTTTTGTATCTAAGTCCTTTTCTTTTTAATCTCTTTAGGATATAAACTTATTACTGCTCAGCCAAAAGTTATAATACAGTTTAGTGACTTTTGGGCACCGTTGCAAATTATTTTCTAGAATGACTGAACCAATTCACACCTCCACCAAAAGCATATCAGTAGCTTGACTTCTTTTTCATATGTAACTTCAATCAAGTCTTTTATTTCTCACATAAAAATTACAATCGGCAATATGTTAAACTTATTTTTGCCTATTATGTATTTTTGTAATTTCCTTTGGACTTTATAATTTTGATATTCAATCATCTTTTATCATATAAAATCACAGGGAAAATACTGATGTTAAAATTTTGTGAGAGGGAAGCAGCCTGGACTCACAGCAAGCATTCCACAATTTCCTAAATGTCTTCCATTCTGATCTCACAACTAATCATTCATAGGTAGCATTTGCTCGAAGTTTCCTATCAGAGGAATATACATTTTTCATTCATTTCCTAGTGTGGATGAGCAGTTTTTTGGATTTCTATGAATTTTACTGAAGGGGTACCTACCATACAGTTTGTGAACTTTGAAAAGAAGTATGTGGAGAACCAGAACACTAATAGATGATCCTTCTTTTTGTCGTGACTTTACTCAAGAAATGTTCAATGTCACTGGAGAACAACATATTTCTTTATATACATAATGACATTTTTCACTGCTTACATAATTTTGATATATCTTTCTCTCAATTTGGCAATCAATTCTTTAATGCCTTTCAAATGGTGCTATCTTCACATACATCTTGTCAGGCCTTCATCTTGTTAATTATTCTTGGTAACTTCCTTATATTTTATCAATAACATGAAATGCTCAAAATGGTGTTTGGAAATGATAGATTGCTGCTTTCATTAAGCTTTAAAACTCCTCATAGAGCTTTCTAATGAAATACAGAATCATTCAAAAAGAATTTACCCCAACTATTCACAGAGAAAAAACAAACTGAATAAAAAATGCCTATTACCCATACTATAAAGATGTAGTTTGGGCTTATTTATCAGTGAGTATGTCTATGTCCATGTGTTTATATATGTAGATGAATATGTATAAAGACCATATAAAAATACCAGATAAAGACAGAGCAGACAGAGACAATAAATGAATGAGTCAGTTTCAAAATGGAATATTTGAATATGCTGAATTTCAGGAAGTTGCTGAAGCAAAGGCCACTCATTTAAATATTAGCTTTCTTCCTTACAATGTTGTTTATGGATATTAGTCATGAAATACTAGTCTCTGAAGAATGAAAAATATCTATCACCCAGAGAGCAAAAGAAAGGTCCATAGTGGGGTTGAGTAGGCTGCAACATATTACAAACAAATAGAGAAGTACCCCTCTACACAGTAGAGGCTCTGTTAAAGACATCAAGATGCAGGAGCAAACAAGTAGATCAGCTGGTCATAACAAAAGTGAAGGTTAAGTTCTGGATGGACATGTGCTCTCAATGATGTTAAAGGAAAGGAGTAAAATCCCAGAACATTGAGTAGATTCTTCCTATAGTAAAATCATGAGAAGACATGGACAAAAAGGGAAAAGATAGGCAAGCTTGAATGAGTTATTCCCTCACTGGAGGGAATACTCACAATGTTAAAATCATGGATCCATTTAAACATTTGAGTATAATTGATACTAATGGAAATAAAAATCACTACTTAAAATTACAGAAATTCTAATATTTACAAACCTTTGAGAAAGGCAGTATAAATACTCTCCGTTGAAGATTTAAAACAAAAACAAAAGCTGAAGGAAGTTAAGTGAACTAATCAAGGTTACAGATTATCAGGTAACCTAAATCCAAGTCCTTTGCTCTTTCCATTACACAATAGTGCTGCCAAGTACACCAGATATTGAAGTGAAAGAAGCCAAATATGACTTTTTGATACTGATAAAAACAGTTTATTAGAAAAAATACTAGCAAGCCTACTTCATTGTGTAGCTATAGTCCTCCCTTCAGTTTCATCTACAAATACTCTCAAAATGGTCTGTTTTAACTAACTCATATGAAGCTCTCTATCAACATGGTCTTTCCACCTCATCTAATTTTTTTTTTTAACTGTCAAATATCTCTTAAGGAGCAGAGTGGGTTGATCATTCAGACAAACTAGATTGATTACCAATTCTGACCAAATCTGCTTCAAGAAGACTCGTCACATACTTTTTTGCCATACACTTTGCTAATATTATTTTTTTCAATGATTAAGTTTTTATTCTCTAGTTTTCCTTGAAGATTTCTTGAGAGGTTGTCCAGACTCTTTTTTCTTTTTTTCCATCATGGTTTTCAGGTACTCCAATAATTCTTAGATTGTCTCTTCTGGATCTATTTTTCCAGATCAGTTAGTTTTCCAATGAGGTATTTTACTTTTTCTTCTATTTTTTTTTTCATTTTTTTGATCATTTGACTGATTCTTGATAGTTCATTGAGCCATTTACTTCTATTTGTCCAATTCTAATTTTTTAGTGAATTGTTTTCTTCAATTAGCTTTTTTTTTTATTTCTTTTTGCATTTGGTCAATTGTACTTTTAAAGGAGTTGTTTTGCTCAATGGATTTTTTAAAAATTTCACCAATTATGTTTTTTAAGGAGTTGTTTTCTTTTTTTCACTTTGCCAAACTTATTTTTTAAGGAATTATTTTCTTCAATTTCTGTGCTTCCTTTTCCAAATTGTTGGCTTCTCCACAAACTTTCATAACTCTCTTGCACAGCTCTCATTTTTTTCCCCCAAATTGTTTTTTCCCCCTGATTATATATGTATATTAACTTTTTAAGTACACATTTCTTTATGAATCAAATTGGGAGAGAAAAATCAGAACAAAAGGGAAAAAAGCAGGAGAGAAAAAAAATAAAAATGAACATAGCATGTGATTTACATTCAATCTCAAAGTTCTCTTTCTGGATGCCAATGGTGCTTTCTATCCAAAGTTTATTAATTGCCTTTGATTACTGAACTGCTGAGAAAACGAAGTCTTTCGTAGCTGATCATTGCATAATCTTGCTGTTACTATAACACCCATTTCTTTCTTCCATTTTTTCTTCTCTCTCTCTTTTAAGATACTTTTTAAAAATATCTCTTCCAAAAGAGCCTTTAGATCTAGAGATGAGTTCATACCCCACCTCCAAGATTTCACCTGAAGATCTTTTGTCCTTTTCTGGGTTTGTCTTCTGACCTTCTTGTACAGCTCCATAGTAGCTTTCTTATGGGTGATTAGAGATGTTTTTGCTTTTTTGCTCATTTTTAAAAACTGAAGTCTGTTCCTAAGGCACAGAAAAGATTGTCCCAAGCTTCCTCTGCAAGGGAACAGTGCTTTTCAATGACTGTACTGGGGCCAGTAGTGCTACAGGCTTCCTAAATGCAATCGATGTACATGGTAAAGTTCCACTTATGCTGCTAGGTTTTGGAGGCTCATTTGCCTTCTGTAGTTGTATTGGAGATCTCATAGCTGGTTTGCTGATCTATTGGTCTTGTGAACCAGGATAGAGAGTCAACATTGCTGCATTTTGGCTAAAAGCCTCCCATTAGATTTTCTGCACTGGGTCCCTCCACATCAACCCTATGCTGGGCTGTGTTCTCCCCTGACAATTGAAACAGACCTTTCCTGAAGTCCTTCCAAGAGATCTTAAGATGGAAAATTATTACACTCTGAATGTTTGTGGGTTCCATCACTCCAAAATCCATTCAGAGTCTTCATCTAATGTTGATTCTAAGGGAATCTGGGAAGAGCTCAGGCAATATCCCGTCTGTTCTCCGCTATCTTGGCTTTGCCCCCTTTTATTTTATTTTTGACAGACCAGTAGCTTACATTTATTTTGTGTCTTTGCTAGCATGATTCAATTCAATAATAAAATAGCTCACACATTTATATAGTTCTATGTGCCCGGCACTGTGCCAAGCCTTTTACAATTATTTTCTTTTATATGTGTGTGTATTAATTTTCAATATTTATTTTTATAAAATTTTGATTTTCTTTTTTTTCTCTCTCCCATCCATTTCTCCTCCCTTTTCCCAAAACAGTAATCAATCTGATATGGTAACCTTTTACATGCACTTCAGCAACATTTTACAAATGAGCTTGAATAGAATGTAGAGCCCAAGACAAGGGTTATGTTAAATTTTAATTTCAAAAATCAGTACTTAAACATTTTTAAATATGCTGAGATTTTTCTAAGTTTGTAGTATTTAAACTTCTAAAATTATTAAGATTTAAAACTGTACTAAGACTTTTGGGACACACTATAGTCAATATTTCCCTTGAGGGATTAAGTGTTTTATGACTGAGGCAATTATTGAGCCCTACTGCCCTTTTCACTACTGGGATTATTTTCATCAATAATATTTCTCTAAAATTTAGTAATCCATCAATGTCTATTTTTGTTCATTTCCACTTTCTCAGTCTATAGTTTATCTAAACAAAGTTGGAGCTCTTGCAATCAATCTTACACAATGTCCTCCCATTTTTCTTCTAATTTGGAGTTAAATTTCTTCTCCAGCCTAATCAGCTAAATTAACTAATACATGACCAGTTCTGAAACTGACTGGGTCAGTAACCCAGTCAGGCACATTTTCAGCATATTCAGTCATGACAAATTTCATTTTTAAAAAAATTATGTAATTTGGTTCCTGTTCAGTGCCTTCAACTTCTTCTCCAAGAAAGCATTCTTGATATATAAAAATATATAAAATGAGCCCCTTTTATTTTTCAATCCCACAACAAATTTTCCAACATAACTTTCCTATATTCTCCCATGCCCATCTGGTAATGAAATAATTTAAATATCAAGATACATGTTGACTCTGATGGTGGAATCTTATCTAGTTCCACACAGACTTTCCCTGCTAATCAATGTTAGAATTTAAGCTACAATGACCTAAATGATGGTCTGTTTGCTTTTGCTTATTACAAAGCACTACAAAGAGAGACAACCAAATTCCCTATGAAATACCTTTGTTAATTTTGGGCATACGACAAACCCTTCCTTAATTCGCCTCTCTGAAAAGAACCCTCCCCCCCCCTTTTTTAAAGTTACAACTGCTTTATGCCTTTTGGTTTCATTTACAGTAAGAATGTCAAGACAAACATGGTCAATTCTTTCAGGGAAATATGTAATGACTGATAATTTGGACAAAAATCATGTTACTATAATCAATGTACAAATCTCTTCAACCAGTAAACTTAGTACCTTTGAGAATTCATGGGACAGCTAGATGCACAGTGGATGGAGCACTGGCCCTGGAATCAGGAGGATCTGAATTCAAATTTGGCCTCAGACACTTAATACTATGTGACCCTGGACAAGTAACAGCCCCAAATGCCTCACAAGAGGGGAAAAAAAAGAAAATTCATAGTAGAAACTCATCAAAGTAAATGAGAATGTGAGAAATTTTACTTTTCCATACATGAGATAACTTTTTTGACATATAATTCAATTCACACTGGAGAGAAATCTCAATAAAGAAATTTAAAAAAAAATTTTTTTCTCAAATAGTATTTTATTTTTCCAAAAACATGTAAACATGGTTTTCAACACAGTTTTTATAAGATTTTTGTGAGGAAAGAAATTCTGAAAATGTAATCATCTTTGAACTAACCATATGATTTAATCGGTATCATAACATCTATACTGAAACATATATATTCTATGACTGTAAAGTATTTTGTAAACACTTTCTGACAAAGCTTACAATTTCCTCAAAATAATTCTAGCCACTGGATCCAGATGGCTCTAAAGGGGAAAGTGAGGCAGGTGACCTTGCACACAGTTCTCCCTCACTGAAATTCAATTCACTTGTATGTCAGAGCATCACCTCCCCTCCCTGATGTCATGGTCCTCTTCCAGAACAAAGGACAAACAACAACAACAACTTACTCAATATCAATTCACTTATCCTGGAGAATTAAATGAAAGTAATATATGAGGGAAAGCTTTCAATAGAAGGTTATTCTTAGCTTTCCATCACAGAATCCACATAAATGAAAACTCCATAAATGCAATGATTGTAGGGAAGATCTCTGACTAGAACAAAAACCTTAACACTGAACAGAAGAGAATTCAGAGTTAAGAAACTTTCACACAATTACTGAATTTCAGAATTAGAAAGGACCTCAGTAATCATCTAGCCTAGGGCTTTTTCCACTCAGGATCCTTTTTCACTCTAGAAATTTTATGTCACCACAAGCATCTGGAATGTAAAACAGGTATACAAATCAAACATTTACAGATAATGTCATAATTTCATGACCCCTACATTCAGTTACAAGATCCCACATCTTAAGAACTTGGGATCTAGCCTGATCGACAAATCAAAAAGCAACCTTCAATATGTCCCTGAAGTAGTAATCCAGCCTATGCTTAAAGGCTTCCAAAGAGAGAGAACTCATTTTCTTGAGACAGCTTATTCCACCTGTGGATAGTTCCAATTGTGAAGATTTTTCCTGACTTAAAGTCTATTGTCTCTTTTTAACTATCATCCAATCCCCCCAAATATAGACCTAGGCACAAAAAAGATCAAATTTAATCCTTTTTCCATTTGACAACCATTCAAAAATCTGAAGATGGACATCACTTTTCCAGTCTAAATAGAGACAAAAACTCATATACCATAGATAGAAGACCCTTTGCCATCCCAGCTGCCTTCCTCTAGGCACATAAAACTAAGTTATTTTCAAAGTTACTGAAAACAATAGTAGTTTCTTTTTTGGATACCATACCATACAGGTGTACATTAAGTTCGAAATATGCTAAAACTTTCTTATTTAGTAGAGGGTATAATCTATGAGAGAAATAAAAATCAAAAAACTTCAGATCTTACCTTACTTTTACAATGAGCAAATTAACAAAAATGACATGAGATGAAAATAGTTTATGTTAGAAAAAACAGAGTTTATGTTAGACTTGGGAAAGAAAGAAGCACTAATACATTGTTAGTGAAGCTGCTAAACTCTGCCAGCCATCTTAAAAAACAAATGTAAACTATGTGAAGAAAGTGTCTGTAACCTTTTATCTAGATATTCAATTGCTTGGTATACATCCCAAGACACCATATATATGAAAATATTTATAGTAATGCTTTTAATAGTGGCCAAAACTTAGAATTAGATGCTTAATGGCTACAGAATGGCTAAAAATAGTGATACATGAACATAATGGATTCCTATATTGGAAGAAACAATGAATAAGAAGAGACAGATAAGGGAAAAAAAATCTATATAAAATCATGACAAATGAAGTAGAACTATGGAAAAAAACCAATATAAACTAGGATGATATAAAATAGGAAAAAATTAAAAATCAAAATTGAATGCTGTGTAACCACAATGATCATCCCTAATTTGAAAGCAGAGACAGAGGGGCAGCTAGATGGCACAGTTGAGTGCCAGTCCTGGAGTCAGAAGGGTTTGAGTTGAAATCTAAGTTCGGATACTTACTAGCTGTGTAACCCTGGATAATTCACTTAACCACGACATTAAGAAAGAAAGGAAGGAGGGAATAAAGGAAGCACAATGGCTGAAACAGTTGTTTTTTGATAAATGATTGCTGAATAAATGAACAGTAAACATACTAAAATTAAATAGTTTTTAAACATTGTAAAAATTGTCATTCAATGTTCCTATGTCCTTTTTCTGCCATTGTCACCATCAATGCAGAAGCAAGATAGAACAAAGGACCCTTTTATTTCAAGAGCCATTCATTAGTCAAATATTATTGATAATCAACATTCTGATGATTTTCTTCATACTTAGCTAAGCTGCCTCTCGGATAGTATCAACATTCTGTTAGGTAGGCTATACTCAGAAGTCTTTCCATCTTTCAAATATCAACCAGAGGTTGTGTTTGCCTTTGAAAACCCAGGGTCACTTCCATGACAAGATGGACCATTACATCATGATTTGTAAAGAGGAATAAAAATAAAGGACAGTAAGTGACTACTAAGGTCAGAAGAGTACTATAGAGAATAAAATAATAAAAAACTAAACATCCTATCCAGGTGATAACCTTAAAAATATTCAACATAAGTTAATCAATACTTGCTTATAAAAGAGAGAACTGTATTTAGTATTTGCTAAAGAGAATACTTTTTAAATAGTCCATTAGAACACAGTATTATTATCTCACACAATCATTAACAGAAGAATTTCATTAGACTGACTGACAAGAAGCATATAATCACTCTTACTCTCATTCCCTGCTCCCTCTCATTCGGTTTTATCCCTCTATATGCAGATAAATTAATACAAATTAATGGAGGGAGGGTAGGGGAAAACGAAGGGAGGAGAGAAGGAAAAAGATAACAGAAAAAACAATGAGGAAAGAGAAAAAAATTTATCTCTATATATTTTTATCATCTCACCCAAAGTTCCCTGAAGAAGAGACTATTTAATCTTTGTATTTATCCACAGTGCCTGGTACAGCATGTTGTACACAGCATATACTTTCACTTTCCCTCTAATATCAATCTTTGCCCCCTCCCTGAGGCAATTGAGGTTAAATGCCTTGCCCAGGGTCACACAGCTATTAAGTATTAAATGTCTAAGGCCAAATTCGAACTCAGGTCCTCCTGACTTCCGGGCTGGTCCTCTATCCATTGCACCATATAGCTGCCCCTCTAATATCAATCTTAAAAGAGTTTTAGCAATTTTTCTTTCATATTATTTCCTACATGTTCCTTTCTGTCCATTTCTACTGTTATCATTCTTGTTCAGGGTCTCATCACTTTGTAAATGGATTAATAATAGCTTCCAAGAATGTCATTCTATACCAGCCTCTTCCCTCTCCAATCCATCCTGCGTGTTAACACCAGACAAATGTTCCTTAAACACAGTTTACTTCATCACTTTCCTACTTAAGAAACTATAATAAACTTTCAGTCCTTAGAACAGTAAGTCTTACATTTGTTTTTGCCTTGTGCTTAATGATCTCCAAAAATTAGTTTCTCTTTGGTTTTTATTTTCTGCTAAATGGTCTGCAGATGACAGTATTCTCACTGTTCCATGAAAAGCTAATGCTGCTGTTTCCATCATCTGGAATATTCTCTAACTTTCACCATTCCTTCAAAGGTAAGCTCAAGTTCCATTTCTTTCAGAATTCTTCATCTATTTGAATAGTTAATTGACTGAATTCCAAGAATGCAGGAAACATTTCTATTTTTGTCTCGTTTTTCAGGTATCCTAATATACATTGTGCTCTGTTACACCTATTAATTTACATGCTTTTCAAAAGCTGTATTAAAATGATGAGTCATATACAGTTCATCTTTTCAGGACACAATATAAAAAATTTTCAATTTTTCCAAGAATAGTATTTTTCAAACTTATTTTTTGATAATTCTAGATTATAATGTATTTTTCAACTTCCTGGTTTGCACTGACTCTAACAGATAAATTTCTTTCAAGGTATAGGTTTTGTTTTTGTTCCTTTTTGGGGGGAAGGAAACTCTTTTATTTGGTGATTCAATAATTCGAGGATATTTAGATATTTTCAGGTTATTTTAATAGATGTGGGAAAATTAGATTTTGTTCTACTTGAATGGTTAAATTTCTAAGTGAATGGTTAAATCTAAACTGGATAATAAAGGTAAGCTAGTATTAACTGTGACTATGTTGTTCTGACTTTTGCTTAAATACTTCACACTTCTCTAGATACCATTAAAATACTTCTATTGTTCAACATGCTATCAAAAGTGTCAAATTATCATTTTCACCTTTTTAATCCACAGCTTTAAAGAAACTTGCATATTTAACTTCATACCAAAAGACAAGCTAGGTTCAGTAGCAATGAAATACAGTAATCAAGATTAAAGCAAGGCTCACCATTTCATAGGGCTATTCATTTGAAGATGAAAAATTAAAAGGTTATCAATGTAATTGCCATATGATCAGCTTAAAACAGGAGGAGGACATAGAAATCATAAAGTGGATAGAACAATGCCTTCAGAGAAAAAGTAAAAGACTAATACTGTGTATATAACATAGTTATTGAAGTCTGGCAGGCAGGTACCAGAAAATGTTGGCTGATTAAACATTTCAAGAGCACAAGGAAACCACATAGGAACCAGGTCAACACTTTACCTACTCATCTGAGGCAGGGTCACAGTGGCCAATCAAGAATAATAATGACAAGAAAAAAATAAATTTAAGACCTTCATCTGGGTTTTTAGCTATGATTAAATAACACAGCAACACTAGCTTCTGAAATAGAGGCATATAAATTTGTGTTTTCTGATGTATAAGCACATGCTATTTGTGTAACTTCCCAAGGTAAGACATTTATTTAGCATTGTACAGCCTCCAATTTGGATTGCTTATTAGTTCAATTTCTATTTAGACTTTATTATAATGGTGAATCTCATTTGATGGTCAGTCTGTGTCAAGCTTAATGAGGAATTAATGAAAACTCTGGAAGTATAAAAGGCACTGGAACAGAAAGAGGCATATATGTTAGAGCATATATGTTATCTCTCCCCCAAATTACTTTATGGTCATATTTTAAATTTACATTTCTTTGTATATGTTTTTTCTCTACCAATAGAATATGAGTTCCTTGAGGGCAGAAGCTGTTTCCACTTTGGTTTGTACATCCCTAGTGTCTCAAATACTTCCTAGTACACCAAAGATAATTAATAAATTTCTATTGAAATGAACTGAATTTTTATTAGACTGTTTTTTTTCATGGATAGAACCTAAATTGTCTCAAATATTTTATTAAATACATTTATTAAACTGCAGGGCTATTCAATTGTAAAAATACAATCTTCCAGAACAGATGAAATTATACATAGGAGAAAATCTTAAGAATCAAAATGACATCAAAACTATAAATATTTTGAAAAACAATCAGGAAACCCTTTTCAACATAAATGAAAACCAGTCAGGAAGTGCTGAATAATACAGCTGGCACACACTGTTACCTGGAGGTGTGTGACTAGCTCTCCAAACAATCCTAAATTTCAGTGGCATCAATGGGAGACCATGGAACACTCTGGAGGGGGCAGACTCAACAGAAACATGTGAAGGTGACAATATCTGAAAGCATAAAAGATTGCTCCGGAGAAGGAGGTATTTTATGAAAAAGAACATAAATGTTTGTAATCTTTCTTTCTTTAGATAACTAAGCTTCTAAATGAAAATGAAGTTGCAATTTATCAAGTTGTATTCCAAGCACTTCATATCTAAGTTAGCCTCATGGAGACCTTTCACATCATTACATAACACAAACACAAACTTCAAGCCTAAATGCTAAACACAGTTCATCAGAGTTTGTAAAATGTTAACAACTTAGCTATTCAAATTTGTTTAAATTGTACAACAGTTTATAGCCACCAGAAATTGACATTTTTATTTTATTTTTAAAAGAATAATTTCTGAATCAACACAAAAGGAAGAGCTCCAATCTCCAAAATACCTTAGAGAGAGGAAGAAGCATTTACTTACTTAAAATATATCAACTATAAGATATTTTGTTTTAGTCTACAAAGCCAAACTATACATATTAGTGGTCAACCTGGAACTGTGCTATACTCTGTCTCCAAAACCTATATATAAGTAAATACGGTATCCTAGTCCTCCCAGAAATATACAAGCCCTAAACAGTATACATACAGTTCTTTGTCTCTACTGCACTAATACGCCAAGGCTAAGTACTGCTCTAAACAACTCTTAACAACATAATTCTGACAAGCAAGGAGTAAGACCTTTGTCAGTTAATGTAAATGCTGTTATGGTAGCAGAAAAAAAACGAAATCTTATGGTTACCTTATCTAGATCAATTCTATTCATGGAAACCACAGAAATTAGGCAATTTCATAATAAGACATAGTAATAGTTTATTTTTAAAATAAGAGACCTTATGAAGTTCGACTTTTTGTCTCTAAATAAAATTTAAAAAGGCTTCATACTGACTCAAACTATTTAAACATTGCTCTGTTACTCTGATACTTAAAATGTTATCTTCAGACTTACTATCTTATTAAATTAATATTGAGATGTACAGCTTAAGCATAAGTGTTTGCTAATACCATAGCAATGTTTCAATCTATAGATTGCAATGGAGCATATCGAGTTCAGACTTGCCTTCTTTATACATTTTAAAATTAAAATCACCAAGTCAGATCTTCCACAAGGTTTCAATTAGGGAAAAAAAAAAAGCTCTGAACATTGAAAAAAATTCACATTGTAAGTATATTTTAAAATCAATGTGATATTCAATAGCATATTGTAAATTAACATAGCAGATTACTGAGGGCAAATTACATTACAAAAACATTTACTTGTTAAAATCTTTGAATTAGGTTGTTAAAAGAAATTAAGAAAGCTTACCAGCCCTAACTGCTGACTCACTGTCTGCAGCCTCTCCTCCTCCTCTACACACCAATTTAAACATAGAATCCTGCAAACGTACCAGCTAATCACAGCAACCTCTGATCACATGATTGGGGGCAGAATCCTCTGCCAATGAATTCAAATACACTGGTTGCATCATGGAACTTTTATACATGGATCATTCTGAGAGAATCTATCATTATTAACTCTGAGACACAACAGCATATAATTCATAAAGCAATAAGGACAATATTCAAACAAAAATTATGTGATTTATGTCAGGTAGATAAATATATTCAAAAAGTGAATACCAACTTTGGGAGGTATTTTAATAGACTCAATTGCAAATTCCAATTACAGATTCCTACTGAATCTTGTCATTTTGAAAATAATCAGTTCCCTTTTTATTTCTTTTTTTTTTTCACTTTTCATTCAAGTCACCTTTTGATACCCTAAAGTTCTGGAAGGACATGCCAGAAGAGTACAGACTCTGGAAGATTCTACTGAGCTAGAAAATCTTCAAGAAGGAGTCCAGTGAAAGATTGTGCCAATTGTCTGGCTTAGCAAGTTCAGAGAGGCTCCTCACTATGTTGGCAAAAGGGTAATGAATTCTTGACCATAATAATTCTTGGAATAGTCAATCACCAAGCACACAGGGACTAGGAAGAAAGTTAGACATTCTCTATAAGACCCAGGTTTGAATTCTACCTCAGACACTTATTAGCCTTGTGATTCTGGTTCAGGTCCCTTACCCTTTTCCAACCTGTTTTCTAATCTATAAAATGGATATAATAATAGCATTTACCTCATAAGACTTTTATGAGTTTGAAGGGACTATTAGTTTATGAAAAGCACTAGCCAATTGTTAAAGTTTTCAGCTACTAATTTGTAGAGGGATTACAATATACCAAGAGACAGGATATCCATATTTATAAAATTACAAATCTTGCAAGTGCTAAAATAATATTACAATATTCAATTAGAATCAAATGCTTATCAAATATATACAAGCCACATTTTCACAAGAAAAGTATGAGCTACTTTGAATTGAGGATTATCCAGAGGAATATAAATTTCTTCTGCACTGACTTCTTTTGTTCAGTCTTCAAGTAATCTTGGGTTTTCAGAATCCTAAAAAATTCTTCCCTTGACAGCTTTTACCCTTTCCTCTATGCTTGTCATCTACCACTCCATTGCTTTTCCCACTCCTCAAATGGCTCACATATATTATTTGCAGTGCCTAACTATTTATTCTCTCCCAGATCCCTAAACATTTTGACTTCTACCTCTATCATTCCACTGAGTGTTCTTTTTAAGATGGATAACCCTTTTCTAGAAAAAAAATTTAAAATTCTTATTTAAGTCCTATTGATTGTTACTATTGCATTATGACAATGGTGACATTAACTCAGACTTCTTGAGACTATGCTTTGGTTTTTATGACATCTTACTTTCCTAGGATTTTACCATCACTACCTTTAAATTGTGTATGTGGTCTTCTATTACTGAAGTGCTATTCATCCACCATTCTAACTTCAACCATAACCTTTGAACTGATATCTTAAGTAACTGCCATCTCTAATTTATCAACTAAGTTCAAATTCTATATTTTCAATTGCCCAAAGGTCTTTTCTACTTGGACGTCTGTCACTACTATGATGAAAAACAAATGAAAATATTAGTTATAAAGGACCCTAGATATCATAGTCCAAAGCCCTTATTTTATAGCTTAAACAAATGAGGCCAGACAAGTGAAGTCTTATATACTATTAGACCTCTAGATGTAAGAATAACAGCTGAAGGTCATGAAACATATGACCTCCCAAAGAGAATAAATATGAGACATTAAAGAATAATAACAAAAGAAAAATAGATTGTGTCTTATGTGCCACTGCTCTTCCTATCATCTCTTTATCATCTCTTCCTTATAAATTTACAGAAATGCTCTATCAACTCCATATTCTTCAATCTGGTTAAGTGCCACTATCAATTGGTCCCATCTAGTCAACTTTATCTGCCAATTCAAATTCTTTTTTCTACTAATCCAAATTCTGTATTAATTAAAAAACCCCAGGCTAAGTTCTAATTCTTATAGTCTTTCCAAACTACTAAAGGCCACACCAACATTTTTCTTTGAATTTCTATTATACTAGCACATTATTTAGAATATATTTTGTTACCTTACATTATCCTCTAATTGTTTTATATGTGTATTTAAGTCTACAAATAATTTTACATACATGAAGCCCTACAACAGATAGATATTAAGGTATCTGCTTGGTATATACTAAGATTATTATTACCCCTATTTTACAGATGAGGAATTGGAGACTTTAAAAGGTGAGGTGATTTTACCTGGTTATATCACTTATAAGGTAATAGTAATTTAGTTGACAGGGGTCACTTTGGGACTAACTGTATATGGCACTAACTTAAAAAAAAATTGTTGACTTGAATTTGGTCTTACTGGTTTAATAAATAAAAGGAGGAATCCAGTGATTTCACAATTCCATAAAAGCTATATTTATATAAACCTATATGATGGCTCTTTTTGAAATGACAAAGAACTGGAATTAAAGGATGTTTATCAACTGGGGAATGACTGAAAAGAGTATGTCATATGAAACAATGGAATATAAATAAATGACTCATAAGAAATCATGAAAGGAATGGTTTCAGATAAACTGAGGAAAACTTGTATAACATGATGCAGAGTAAAATGAGCAAAACCTAGAGGATAATTTAAACAAAAAATATTAAACAATAAACAATAACCATTAAAGAAAAACAAGTAAAAAAGACTTTTAAGAACTGAACTCAAGATGCAGAATGAAAACATATATTTGGTTATGGATAACGTGATGGTATAGAAATTTGTTTTGTTTGATCATAATACATATTTGAAAGAAGAACTGCATTTTTTCTTCCTTTCAATGGAAAGGAATGTGTGTAGAAGGTGGAGGAGGGAAGGAAAAGATTTAGTAAAAGTGTGCCAAAAAAGGGGGAGGAGTAAGAAAATAAGAGGAGCCATTAATGCACATTTTAAAATGCATAGAACAGAAGACAAATAAGAAGACCAGAAACAAATAGGACAGCTTTGAAAATAACCTACTGAATTTATTATTTACTTTAAATGAAAAGGAAACCATACATAATATACATTTGCAGGTTCCTATACAATTTTTTTTCTGTTCTATTTTGTATATAAAAAAATGCCCATCTTATTTAGTGGTTGTAAAGTTCAGAATAAACAAAAAGAAACAAGAAATTAGAGAAGACTAACAAAATAAGATGATCAATTTGGAGCTGGTCTTAGAGTTAAGATTAGGATTGATTAGGATTGGCAATCTAATCCAACATCATCATTTTATATATGAGGAAACCAACACCAAGGGGTTAAGTTAATTGATCGAAGTCACACAAATAAGTAAATGTCAGAGCCAAGACTTGAGATCAGGTTTTTTGACCTGAAATTCTTTCCATACTGGAACATGAAGATAAAAGAGATGTTATTAAAAACTTAAATCTCTAAGTTTATTACATTTTAATTAAGTTTCCTAGGACTAATGAGGACCACAGCAAGAGAATTCCTAAATTTTATGACAGTTCTATGGGTGTATGGTCTATGTGGTGTAAGTTCTATAGGTGTAAGATAGAGCCAATTTGAGATAAAATGTGATATTCCCAAAATAGTAGAGAACCTTTGGAAATTTTTATCATTCTCATTTTCATAAGGGCAAGAATCAACATTTCAACTCCCTCAGTTTAGAGCTCTTAAAATTACACAAAGAGTTATCCAAACTTACATCATCATTCCAGGGAGCAAGTCAGCTTCCTTCTTTACACTGGAATTCCTGTGTTTCTGAATTCCTAGTTGCCACAATTATTTTCAATGAAAATCAAATTTGTAAAATGGTCCATGTTTTTACTCAGTTGACATCTCCTTGGGAAGCTTTCTCTAATTCACCTGATTGTTAATTGCTCTCTCCTTCCTCAAATTACTCACTTGTTTATCTGTATCTAAGCTGTATGCTACTCATAGCCCCCTGTAAAACAGATGCTCTAGTCTAATGGAAGGACAAAGGACAAGGGTTCCTTCCTTCAGAGTAAGGACTCCCCCAGACTGGATTTTGTTTATATTCTAAATAGAAATCAGGTCTCCTATTTGGGTGGGGGTCCATGCAAGACTGCGGAAAATATTCCCTGAGAGCTGATCTCATTAACCTGCCAAATCCTTCAGAAACAGACTGACTTTAGATAGAGCTGGGACTCTAAACAGAAATTAGGAGAAAAGCCAGGATCACAAATTAATAAGTAGCTATTAATACTAACAATTTATCTCAACTACACATTCCACAGCAGGAGAAACATTACCTTGACTATGTATGTATTTCCACATCCCCACACACAATTCCTAAGATTATACACTACTCCAAATCTGGTTTTCCATATCTCTTATTTTGAACCTTTGATAGTATTTACCCTCACTTGTTCTATCCCCTCTCCTCTAATTTAGATACCTCAATCACTGAACCTGCATTAACACTGCAACTGGTTTGCCTGTTGTGGAGTCATTTCGGTTATATTTAACTCTTGGCAGACAATGGACGTTTCAGGTTAACAGAAGTTAATGACTTGTCCAGGTTACACAGCTAATAAATATTTGAGGCCAGATGTGAACTCAAGTCTTCTTGACTCCAGGCCTGGTACTCTATAGACCTAGCTGCCCACAATTTTCCTACTCTGCTTTTAAAGATACCTTTTCCTTTGTCCAACATCTTTCTCTTATCAGGGCTTCATCTCACTGGGAAGAGTACTAAGCTCATTTCCCCAGTATTTTTTCCTTTGATAAAATCTTTCTGGCAACCATGAGTCAGTTTTACTGTATTGTTTTCCTTTTGAAGAACTCCATTCCAAATCTTTCTCCAATTCCAACTCTGGGTTCCTTATCAATAATGTACATTCTTCTAAATCTATTTTCTATACAACAATTTGAACTCTATCCTACTCAAACTGCCAATGAAGAATCAATACAGGTATTACTCATGGAATAGGCTTTAACCATCATTCTTTACACTGGCCCTTTCCTCTTCTCAATTCCATATTCACCACAGAGCAAGCCTTTGGCCAATTATATATAGTGCTTTTTATGTCACCTCAAAACCTGATAATTTTACAATATATTTTGTACATTAGTTTGTTGCACTTAACAATAACTACAGGTTAGAAATGGATTGAAAACTTCAGTATTTATTTTTTTTTCTATTAATGAATTTTGCAAATTATGATGTTTGGCATTTTGTTTGAATTTGTTTGAATACACAGCACAGGAAAATAAATGTAACAAGTGATTCTCAAATGCATCTATACAAAGAAATGCAGAATGAAGTCTGGAAAGGCTTCCTATTTTATACTTTCTAGGCTATATTTTTGTGGTATGTGAACATATGTAAAATATGAGGAAAAGTTTATTAGCTAACAAAACAGAAAAGCATTCTACTTTATAACATCTTAACTTTCAATTTATATGTGTTAGCTCTTTTTAAACTGTCATTAGTATTTTCTGGATAAAACTATATGGAAGCATTTTTTGAACTTAAAGTTTTTTTTAAAAATTTTAATAGCTTTTTATTTACAAGTTATATGCATGGGTAATTTTACAGCATTGACAATTGCCAAACCTTTTGTTCCAATTTTTCCCCGCCTTCTCCCCACCCCCTCCCCTAGATGGCAGGATGACCAATACATGTTAAATATGTTAAAGTATAAATTAAATACAAAATAAGTATACATGTCCAAACCGTTATTTTGCTGTACAAAAAGAATCAGATTCTGAAATATTGTACAATTGGCCTTTGAGGGAAATCAAAAATGCAGGAGGGCAAAAATATAGGGATTGGGAATTCTATGTAATGGTTTTTAGTCATCTCCCAGAGTTCTTTCGCTGGATGTAGCTGGTTCAATTCATTATTGCTCCATTGTAACTGATATGGTTCATCTCATTGCTGAAGATGGCCAGGTCCATCAGAATTGATCATCATATAGTATTGTTGTTGAAGTATATAATGATCTCCTGGTCCTGCTCATTTCACTCAGCAAAAAGGAAATATTCTTTAAAAAAAAACAGGCTATATAGAATTACTAAACTTTATTCTTCTTGGGAAGGAGGAAAAAAAGTTATTTTTCTCAGACAATAAAATATCTCTATCTAAGTCTATTAAAAGACAAACCTCAAAGAGATCAAATAAAATTGCTTGAGCTGGAATTGGTTTTAAAACCAAATGATTTGGAATGATAAAGATAAAGTAATGCATATTCTAAATTTTTAGTTGCTGTTATATACAAAGGTGCATGGATATTGAGGATAAAAAAAAAAAAAAAAAAAAAAGAAGGATATGATCTTTACCAAAGGAGATATAGTACTACAGATAAATGAACAGAGATGAATGAATGAATAAACTCTCAAGGAGAGTTTCAGCAGAGCCTTGAAGAATGAGTAGGATTTTAAGAAGAATGACAACTAATATGGGCAAGTCATAAAACCCTCTGAGCTTCAATAACCTCATGTATAAGTTAAGGAAGTTGGACATGATGGCCCCTTCCAATTCTAAAATTAAATTCTTACAATTTAAAATCTTATGAACTCAATTAGTAAAATATATAGGATTAGTTAAATGTGTATATATATCTGGGGGTGGGGAGGAGATGTTGAATCATGAAATGAAAACCTTATTGAAAAAATGAAAATGTAGGCAACAATTTCAAATATATAATATAATATAAATATGAAGTAAACTTTTATTTCACATGAGCTGTAAAACTTGCACAAGTCTACTCCTATTTTACAATTAAATTAGTTGTCAAAAGAGACTCCATACAAGATCTTTATGTAAATGAAATACAGACCTTTTGAAAACAGAGTGTTAGTTAATACACACCTAGATACAGATTTTTGTCCTGACTTCTTTAAAACAAAATCAAGGGAAAAATGCAGACTTTCCCAGGTCAATGATTTGCTTTTATTTAGATGTACTATATACAAATATTCTGCCCTACAAGAGTCGTCAGATGGATGAGAATTATTAAGATCAAAGG
Source organism: Sarcophilus harrisii (assembly GCF_902635505.1). NCBI lineage: Eukaryota > Metazoa > Chordata > Mammalia > Dasyuromorphia > Dasyuridae > Sarcophilus > Sarcophilus harrisii. The sequence goes on from NC_045426.1 coordinate 344,311,160, forward strand.
TTTTTCCCACGACAGTCCTCCATTTAAGATTATGATCTACAAAGAGCTGAATTTTCATATAAATTTCATACAAGTTTCTTTAATAAGCACTGTCCTTTTCGTCTCAATTTCAAATACAAATGACAAAGATAAGCTGTCCTTCATTTGTTTAAAATTTTGGTTTTAAGCAATGATGCTTATTGAAAAACATGAAATTTACAACTTTCCCATGAGAATAAAAATAGTATACATGAGAAGATTCTAAGTTTTAACAAGGAAATTCAATGTGCTACTATTCTTCTCAGAGGAATCTGCACAAGTAATTATAACATTTTTGATTCTCAATGAAGTACCAAAAGAAAATAGGATAGCTTGAGTATAATCTTCCAAACAAAGACTTGGCAAACATTCCAGTGGACCATGGAGAAACAAATATCTAAAGATTTCTCCATGATCCCTCCCTAAATAAAACTTGTACTTCTTGATAACATATTTAAAAAAAAAAAAATGATCCAATAAAGTAATTATTTTAAACCAGTTATGCCCAAATATTTTAGCAAAAAAATTTTTTAAGAGTAAAGCATAGTGGAACCAACTCATAAAGAGCTTACAAAACAGCTTTAAAAGCATGTTCTAGACAATATGATACTACATTAGAGCAAAGTATGTTATTAGAATGTGAATGCCCTCTGCCATCTAAGAGTAAAGCGATGATGAAAAAATTTAAATACTGTAGACATGTTCCTAACATGTAATCTGATATCCAACTGATTTTCAACTAATCTTTTAAAAAGTCACTGATCCATAGTGGGCAAAATATATTCAACAAAAGGGCTACTTTAAAATAATCTAGGATCCATATATTTTAGAATGGAAAAGTTTATGAAGATTTCAGTGAGCTGATAAATATTATATATTTTCAAAGTCATCTGAAACCAATTTGAATACTCAGATAATATAATGAAATACATATGAAAATAGTATACTATTTTGTTTTAATTACCTTTGCACTTATGCCAACTAGAACAATGCACCTATAATATAGGTACTTAAAATGTGTTAAATGAATTAATGGTTCATCAGCTTAGCTCTTATGTAGACAGACTGGTTTAAGAAGGGAAATATAATTTTACAGTGGAAAGAACTAAGATGGGATCATCAAAAAAAACTTGGGTCTTAGTTCTGGCTCTCCTACTTACTTCAGATTCTTCCTTTGTGAAATCAAGGCAATATTAGACTGTTGTTAGATGATATGAAGCTGGAGTTCTTTAAATTGTAAAGTGGTATGCAAATACAAGGACATACTATTACGGGATAGAAGTATTCAGTTTCTACATTCCTAGATATGAAAAAAAAGTCCAAGTTTTAATTTTAAACTTATTGACAGAAAATGTCTGAACCACAGTTTCTTCCTTATAAAAATAACAAATGCAAAAACTACTTGCCATTAGGCTCAGTTCTACTGCTAGACCTATTCATAGAGAAGGAGGGGGTAGTGATTCTAATTTTCAAATCTTGGACAAGAAAACATTCAGGAGAAGTTAAAGAAGATACAGACAAGGTGAACACAGGTTTCAACATAAGTTTCAGCATAGGACCAAATCTGGCCAAGGAAATTATCAAGGCCAGTCACTGCCAGGTTAACTTCCAGGATAAACTGATCTTTAGCCACTTTCATCTCTTTTCCCTATCACCCTTTTCTACCCCAGTGAAAATCTGGGACCAGAGAACTTGCAAGTGCTGGAAATGAATCACAATCTCTAAGCCAAAAGGAAGTTCCTTCAGTTGACTGTATACAGGTTAGTTTGATACTTTTAAGATTTATGATCACAAATGAACTACACTAAAATCACATAAATTTAGCAGTTATGAATTAATTCATCTATTGTCTAATTGGCCCTTATAATTTGGAGGGACTAAATTAGAGGGAAGACTTATAAGGACTAAATGGTGATAGAAATACATTTTTTAACCTTATGGTGAGGTTAAGCCAAGTACTGCTTTTAACTGCATGTGATTAAAATCAACAGATGTAAAAAATGCAAATTATTTTTTCAGTGAGCATTTCCAGAATATTTATCAAAAGAGAATAATCCTGAAAAGCTTTAACATAAATGCAAAAAGAAAAAAAAGAGGAAACACTTAGACTTACCTATTACTGATTCAACTGTATTACTCGGAGGGTAGAACGGGAGAGCTTTGGCATTGATAGCTGATAGAGTTGTAGGGGATGAACTACCTGATCCAATACTGGAAGCCAGACTAGAAGTTATACTGGAGGTTATACTTGAAGCAAGTGGGTTAACCACTGCAAACACACTGAGGTGGTTCTGTTTAAAAATATATAAATAAAATAAGCAAATGTATTTTTTGACAGAAAAATATTAAAGTGACATAAAATACAATTAACTGGGAGAGGATGTGGAATAATCAAGCAAATTTTGAAGGTATTGTGGATTTCATGTGTTTCTGTGTATTCTGTTTCAAACCAAAGGATCAAAGAAAGTTAACTTTTCCAACTATTTCAAATTATGTTTTAAAATTTCTAATATGTGGCAAATATGACAACGAAAATCATAAGCTACTTATTGCTAAAAAGCATTACCAAATGTACAACCTTTCAGATTTGACAGAAATAATCTGATTTTCCACAGAAAATTACTTTAGAAAAAAATTTTCCCCCTAGAAAATTACTTTTAAGAAATAGGCACATGCCAGCATAAACAAACATAGTGAATTTAGCTGGTGAAAATAGATGTGGTAACAATGGGGGGAAGACTAAGCATTTAAGTATTTTCCTGCATGCCTGCCTACACATATCTTAAGACAAAAGATCTTATCACAGCTTCATTTGTTCCTGACCAAAACAAAACAAAACAAAACCCAACAAAGATTTAAAGATCTTTCCTACTTCTTGGAAATATGTGTTTGGAAGTCTACTTCTGTTGTGTGGATATAAGAAGACATAGTAAATCATCTTTAATTTCTGAGAATGATAATATTATTTTCCTCCTTTCCAAAGAGGGGACCAAAAAATGTTCATTCTTCAATTATCTCAGGAAAGTGAAAATTTGGACAAATTAGAATTATCTTTAATAAATGAGAAAGGGCCAAGGTAAAACTTATTACACAATAATAGGTATATACTAGCACAATTTCAATTCAAAGAAAAAAGGGATTTTAAAAAATTAGCTTCTCTCAAACATAGCTGAAAGAACAAGGACACTCTCAAAACTAAAAAAAAAGTAATACTCTGGAAAGGGAATTAGAAAACACCTTTAATAGATTTTTATTAAATCAGAAATATATCACTAAAAAGCACAGAACAGTTTCTGTCTGTAAAACAATTACATATCTGTTACCACATGATTCCCTATCTATAAACATTTAAATAAAAATTACTTTCCCTGTGTCACTGTCAATTTATTCACTTGATCAAAATAGTTCTCCGAGGCAATAATCCTATTGCTGATGTCATTAACAAAAGGAAAAAACATACTAATTTTAAATAAACTAGATATCCATGAAAGTTATGACAAATATGAGAAAGGTTAAATGAAACTATTCCACCTAGTAATATTTTCTAAAACTTAATATTATCTTATCCCTTTTCTGTTTTTCCTTTCAGACCAATCGTTTGGGGGTAAAGTAAGGGGATAGAAATACCTCATCATTCTTCCTTTCTGCCTCCAACATCCCACCCCATCCAAGCCCTAAGAAAATCTGTGGCAAGGTTAAAAAGACAGTTACAAGATATTCTAATCCTGATACTACAGCTTAAATTTCAACTAGCCAACTTAACTTCAAACTGTGTATTATCTGTGTCTGTGTGCATGATGAAGAATTGTATGTCACAATGTGAAGTATCTTGATGCTCTTTTAACAAACATTATGTAAAAGCTTAATAAATTAGAAAGTATATGACTTAAAATATTAATAATCACTCTAACACTATGACTTTAATTATCTTCCCAAAATCTTATGCTTTAGAAAGAAATGAAAAAACCCGTATAAGCTTTATTTATAGGTCTCACTACATACAGCATTTACAACTACTACTCAGGTAAATGAGCTAATGCTCAGCAGTCATTTCCTGACAATTTATCATTCTACTCCAAGAAGATGGCTATTTAAAAAAAAATACCGTCACTGTGGAGACTTCTTCACAAGGCCAAAAATACCAGGTTGCTGGAGGCTTATAGCCATTTTCTAACAACTTTCTTGCCTTAAAAACAAAATTTTTAATTATGGGCTTTACAACTGGGCAGAATATCTTTTCAATACCCAAAGAATGCTAAAATGTAAAATCTGTTAAGAGATCTTTGTCGTTATCTAGTCACACCCTCTCATTTTACACGCATGCATTCTATTTGTCTTTTTAAAGGAAAAAATGTGGTTTGACTGAGGCACTGTGTTCCTTGATCCTAAGCTGACTCCAGATTATTCAAGGTTAGTCCAAGGGTTTGGAGAGCTTGAAATTTAGAGTCAGAATATGGTACAGACTTAAAACATAAGTAGGAACTCCCTATAGCCACTTCACATATTTGCTCTTGTGTCAGAGATTTCTGTAAGTTAGTGCCTACACTAAATAATAAATTAAAAATAAAAAATATCACAAAACACAAAAATAAATATTTATGTGTTATATTATAAATATAATATATGAACATATTTATTAAAATAATTGAATAATAACAATAATAATAAACTGAGTACTTAGTATCTAGCAGAGAGCCTTCATATTGCAGATGGTTCGATAAAAGTTTGCTGAATGAGCAAACTAAGGCAGGAGGGGAGATGGGGACACACCTCAACTGAAAAAGAGTGTGGCAAACTTAACCAAATCAAAATGAACAAAACTGTAGAGAAGTGGCATGAATAGCTACAAATTAGAATGAATTACTACTTGCTTAGAAAGACTATATATGGACATGTTGCCCAGTTATATACAATTCATTAACTTTCCTTAAAGGAGCTATGGTATGATTATCAACAAGTGTCAAACTCCACATTTTACAGCTTTAAGTTTCAAAAGGTACATTTCCTGGTCAACTAATGTTTCTGATTCTCAGTAAGAGTTCAATTACTCATCTCATTTCTTGATGGCTTCTCCAAGTTTACCATCATCCTCATTTAATTAATATAATGATACCAAATCTTCCCTCCAAAGAATGGCCCACAGAGAAACTGTGGAATCCCTGCCAGTGAAAAATTAAAAAAATAAAACAGAAAAAGACAAAATCCCAATAATTGTTAGTAAGTTGAGCCAACTGAAACTCACTCTAAGCCAACTACTACCTGATCTAGTTCTGTGAAGACTATTTGATATGGCAGAATTCAAGTGGATTTTTTTGCCCAAGTTAAAGTTTTTCAAATCCTTCTAATATATTTTTCATTATGCTTTCAATAGCAAACCATGATGCCTCCTTTCCAGTATATTTCCAAATCTGGTATATCTACATAGAAAATGTGGAAAGACTCTTGATTGCATGGTATAGCCAGAGAGTTCAATCTTCAAGCATACAAGCATTACTGGGCAAAAGATTCACCTCTCCAAGGTACTCAAGTGGTACTTACCTGGTAAATAACCAATAGTGTTCAATTACAGGATTTGTATAAATAGTACTCTGTCACTATTAATTAATTAAATATAGGGTTTCCCTATCAACTTCTACAAAATCTGGACAATCTCAGTATACGACAACTTATAGATACTAACCTGCAAAGGAAACATAGTCTAAATATGTAACTTTAAGATATGTGGCCAAACTTTTTCCAATATTAGGAAACATGTTTGTACCTATTTTGTTTAATAGAAAAATTGTTCAATTCTTCTTAAATGTAATACTTCTTCATAGCTAATAAGAGGGAAAATGGACTTTTATTGTAAGAAAATGGTGGGCATCTTGGAAAAATTTGTGATAATTCAACAAAAAGATACAAAAACTCTTGAGGAATAAATATTCTAAGTCATTTCTTCTAAAAAGGTGACCACAGCAATAATTTGGCACTCCCTGAGTGTGGCTAAGACTTACTAAAGGATTAATATATTCTATCCAGTACTGTCTCAAACTAGAAAGGAGCCCTTTCAATTATTAAAAAGAAAATAATGAAGAACTAACCTGAAAGCAGTCCCAAAGAATATATTACTTTTTTCACTTAAGCTCATCATTTGTAAAAGATACTGCATGTCCATTATAAGTTCAAAGATGGAAATACAAGGACAAATGAAAAGGAATATCAAATTTGGGCCATAGTGCAGGAATTTTCTATCTTTTTGAGTCCCAACACAATCAAAGAACCAAACTTCAACTATGGAGAAATATAGAGTAATCACCATATTAATCACCAATAGAATTACTGCATATTATCATAACTGGGCCCTGATTATTCATGCCCTGGTATTTTGCAGGCCCAGTTGTAACAAATGTAACTGAAACTAGTTTGTTCTAGAATGAAAAAAAAAAAAGCCCACTCTGGAAAGTCAGTCAGAAAACCCTATCTTAAAACATAAGATGTAGCAATTATTGCCTATTAATGGGTCAGGTATAAAAGAAAGGCTATTTCTTCCAAGAAGCCTCAAACTTTCCATTAGTAATTGGCAGACAATATATCTAATGACTCAAGAAATAGAAAGGTCTAAAAAGAAGTTTTCTTAGGCATCCTGTAAAGCAAAGCCACCCGGCTGGGGCTTCCACAAAGCAGAGATTTTAAAGCAAACCAATATGCTGTTGGTGACATAACTATATTGTGATGATACATAGGATCTTTTGGAGGCCTATGTGAGAATTCACAGGGCAGAAAAAGATAGAAAAATGAGCTTAAAAGTCTCTGGGCTAAAATAAGGTCAATCAAATCACCAAAAACTATGCTGTAAGCCTTTTTGTCTGTCAATCAGGAATTTAGTGTTCTTTAATATTCTCTGTGTTTCTTCTAATGGAGAGGAATAGAAAACCTCTGATTCACAGGCTAGATCTAGTCTTCAGTTCAGTTTCATCCAATCAATTTCAAAATACGCTGTTACTTGGGCCACTTGGAATATAATAAATTTTCTTAGGTACTTTTATGACTAGCCCATTCAAAACAGTGCTCCTAAACATCTAAGAATAAATATCAGTAACAGAGTCATGAAAGGAGGTTACTTATATAACTGGCAGTCCAAAAAACAATATCTAGGCAATAATCCTCATAATTGTCCACCCAAGTAAAAAACAGAATGTAACAAAACTAATTTAACCACTTCAGAACATTTTTTCTACTTCTGTGTCTTTTCCTTTTATATAAATGTTCACACTTTTTTCTTCCTCTAGCTCTATCAATTAGATATATGTAGACCTAACAAATGCTAAATATGTTGTATTTATTAAGTTCCATTATTCTCTGTTACTAATTTTTAAAATATTTTCATGTTGTAGGTCTCAAAAAAAAAAAAAAAAAAAAAAAAAAAGCTCATTTTTAATATAATTGACCTGATTTGTAGTTCAGTTTTCTTTTCATATCCCATTGGGAAAAATTTTCCAACATTTGTTTAAAGGAAAGGTTCTAAGTGGTTATTCTCACAGATTTGATAGGAAAGAATAAGGAGCAAGGAGGGGAGGGAAGAACCTGAGGCATCTGAACTATATCTAAGTCTCCATAATTCATTGATTGAGTTGGGTTTTTTCCCTTTTTTTTTCATAACAAAGAATCATAAATAAAATTATTAACTGACCTCCTTAGCAAGAAGCAGAAAATATACTGCTTCTAAATGCCAATATTTCTGACATATCTCAGTTCTACAAGAACCTGCTACAGAAATCCTAAAGTATATACGTTTCTTTACAGTTACTAAGAAAAAGAAGAGATTCACTAAGACACTAGAATACTAATGACAAATGTGACAAAAGTGTTTTTGGGAACTTTGAACAATTCAGAAAAAAAATTCCTTTATGTTATAAAAATATTTTGACCACTGACTTGAGAGAAGGAATTAAGTTATGAGAGTCTGCACACTGCCCAAGTACTCAAAGATAAAGAAAAACAATGTGCAATCATTTGATGGCTAGGAAAGTTTACAGAGTTCTACAAAATGTTTCATTTCACAAGAGATGTTTTTCTTTGTGTTTAGAGCCTGTTTTTATTACTTCCAAAGTACAAACCTTATCAAAACATGAAAACTCTACTTGACACCAAAAAGTCTCTTGAAAGATTACAACAATAAAAGCACTATACAACAAAATTGATGGAGTGTTTATAAAGTTGCAGGATGAATAATAAAGGAAAATCTATAACATCTTCAATACTTTTAGGAAAATAAAAGTAGCTTATTCTACTCACAAAGATAATAAATTCAAAATACTGGTCTCATTGACTGTACCTGTTTATTGTCTTGTTCACTTATTTTCTGGTTATTTTCAGCAGGCAAATTTCTCTGTTTTGCCTGAAACACAGAAATACTTATGTTGTAAAAGATAATTAAAGATAATGGTTTCAAATATACTTACAACTCCTGCCTAAAGTTGAGTTCTGAACGTATAAAATAATAACTAACAGCTAAGTCAGGAAAATTATGTAGGTCTACGTGTCAGTCTTAAGTTTAAATATTTCTAGTTCATAGTCACACACACATACCACAATACTTTCCAATAATAATGCTGGATAGTTAAGTCAGAGAGATAGCTAGGAGACATAGAATGAACCACCTACATTTAGGAAATTCTGTGAAAACAATTTCAAAAGAATAAAAATTTAGCAGAATAGTGAGGGAAACATTCTAAAAGACATATTATTAAGCAATTTTTTAAAGAGGAGGTCTGGCCACCATCTTGCTCCTTCTAAAAAGAAAAATATCAATATTAAAACTATAAAGTTCATATAAAAATAGTATTCATGCATATAGTTATATGCCTAGAACCAAAAATTTTGCCATAAAAATGAATACTGAAGTGGAATGGTACTTCAGGGAGAATTCTATTTATTTTTAACCTGGTTTGGAACTCCTAAAGGGTAGGTCTTTATTGTCCTTCCTCCCTGTCCCTGAGAAAAAAACCACGAAAAATAAATGAACAGCCACATCATTAAATTTTGTGTCGTATTTTGATTTGTTACTAATGTCTTTCCCTGTTATCTAATATTATTTTTGTATGTTTTCCTATATTTTCTTCTTTTCCTAGTTTTGTAAAATGGTACATGTTTTTTGTCTTCCTCCATCTACTCAAGATAGAAATGGAATAGATGGAGAAGTGGATTGGGCTTGGTGAGACCTTTGGTCTTTCTATATGGTTAAATTTGTAAAGCAACTTAAAAATAAATAAGTTGATTCAGATTATGCTAGTTTTTATTACTAAAACAAGATTTACAACCTTTCCAAATCAATCAAGTAGTGTATTTTTTGAAAGATGTTTCAACAGCCATAGTAACAATTTTGTTAGCATTATCTTATGTTCCCTTCATTAATATAGAGAAAGCATCCTGAGTTTTTTTTTTTAATCTATTCCTGCATCAAACTTTCAAGAATATACTGTACAGAGAGATGAAGTCTATTTAAGCTTCTTGCATTTATTCATTTATTATGAAATGCTTACAATCTAAAAGACAGTGGCAGAGAAGAGTATCTAATTGGTAGACTTAAAATAAGTATGGCACTTCAAATCAAAGATTTCTTTCAATCCTACTGCTAATATTTAATAACTCTGTGATCTCTGGAAAAGTCAAAGAATATCATCAAGCTTCTATTTCATCATTTGTAAAATGGAGTTAACATCTCCATTAATATCTATCTACATAAATGTCAGATATACATAATGAAAGTTATTTTTTCTTTGACTCAAGTAAGTACTTACATACTTAATCTTTTCATAAAACTATTAGTACTTTGAAGGCAGAATCTGTGCCATATTTATTTTTGTACTCCCAATACCTGCCTGGCAACTTATACAAAGTAAATAAATACTGACTAAACTTGTTTGAAAGCACCACATTAAATACTGAGGAACAAGGGTATACACATGGGCATACCCATCCACAGCCACACACAATATAACACTACACATAAGTGTAGTGTTATACATAACATACATCCAGAAACACATAAGTTTCTGGATTGAAAAAGCTCACATTCTAGAATAAGAAGGAAAACTTTGATGATGATACAACTCTTCTATTAAGAAAAGAATGATTCTTCTTGTCATGTTTAATCTCATTTCACTAAGGTTATGGAGGGAAAAAGAATCAGCTAAGAAATATGGCTAAAAGTAGATGAAGTCTTTCTGTCTACAACAATTTCTCCTTTACTATCCAAAAAAATAAGCAATTATCAGGTGGGTTAGTCGCACAGTCACACAGAAAACAAGGACTTGTTCATGTAGTGCATATGGAAGGGGTAAAAAACCCAATGTGTGGGTAGAGGATGGGGTTTCCAAAACTTCAGGAATTTGTGCAGTTATATTTGTAAAATCCTCAGAAATAAAGTCCAACAATAGCAGTGATCTTTAGCATTCAGGTTTAAATAAAGATGGTGACCAACTTGAATAGCTAAAGGTATTCAATCAAATTTATTAATCTGATTCTTCCATCATAAGCCAAATTTTGAACCAATTAATGATTACTCTAAGTGACTAAGAATAACCAAGAGTATTCTAAATTATGCTCTTTTCACACATGTTCCTAAAATCTTCTACTCAAAGAAAAAGGAGAAAAAGTCATCTTTGTAACTGATAGTTAACTATATGTTCTAATTTCTCTTCTATGGAAGAAGTTGATATTAACCAAACAGAAGAGAAAAAAAAGGGATAGTGAGGTCTTTTCTCATAAATCTTATCATTATATATGGCAAAACTGTTAGTTCTTTAAGGACTAGGTAAAATTTTATACAAATGTTGAAACTCCAAGTTTCATATTACATATATTTTTGAGTAGCAAAACTTTTCAAGAATGTAAGAAAAAGAATTTTTGGCTACAATTTTTTTTTCCAAGATGGCAGATAGAACTCATTTCCAAATGACTGGAACTAAATATTATTTAGATCATCCTTACAGTAAGTAGTTTACAGTAAATAGAACTTACTTCTACTATCTTCTACAAATAATACCAAAATGATGTAAAATTCTATCATCAAAATGATGTTTTGGTTCCATTTAACTGAAATAGTTGTTTAAGTATTACCTAAAAAGAATCTTAACCTTATTTTCATGACTTTCAATACTGTGTCTTTTGACCACATGTTCTATATTAGCATAATGGATTCAAATTTCTTAACTCCACCTAAAGCAAGGTTAACTAGTTGGTGATAGTAACAAATTAGTATTATGCCTATTTGCTTACCCAATCTCTCCAATTTTGGAGAACTGATAAAGTAGGAAAATGTACATTTAACCTTATTGAAAAAAAATGGGCAGAGATAGGACTTCTTATTTCATTCTAGTCATAAAAAGTTGTACTTTAAAATCTTCTATGGATTTTAGTTGGGTACACTTAATAACCTTTTCCCAATCATTTATTTATTTATTTGTTTGCTTGCTTTTTGCTAAGGCAATTGAGGTTAAGTGACTTTCCCAGGGTCATACAGTTAGGTGTCTGAGGGCAGATTGGAACTAGGAACCTCCTGACTTCAGGGCTAGTGCTCTACCCACTGTGCCACCTAGCTGCCCATTTCCCCCCATCATTTAAATGCTAGTTCTACCTTACAAAATTAAAAATGATTTAAAGTACACCCAACTCAATATACCCATTGAAGATTTAAAAGTCTTGTCTTCTTTGCCCTACAATCATAAGTAGCAAATAAAATAATGTGCAATAAGCTATTTAAGAAAATACTCCTACTCTAAAGTGATCAGTGAAGCAGTCCTGCATCAGATTTATAATTAAAGTTTACAGTTGTGTTACTGTTTAGGTGAAACAATTGTATGTGTTTGATTAACATTAGTTCTATGAGAACAGTCTTAAGCTGTTTCTAACAAGTGTCACCAGTGCATAAACTGTGACATGCAGGTATCTCAAAAAACATTACCAAGTGGCTATTTACTGCTTTTCTCTCCTCCTTTTAAATAGGGGAAAAAACAAACAAACAAACAAACAAAAAACAACAACAAAAAAAAGGAATTCAGGTATGAAACTTCCCATATATTTATTACCCCACTCCCTTCCAAAAAAAAAAAAATCAACTAAATTTTAGTTGCTTGTATGGCTCATGTCATGAGCAATATTTTCCCAAGCTAATTTAATTATTACATATACTGGGGCAACGTGAATAAAAATTTTTGTTTTTATTATATATATGTGTGTGTGTATATATATATAATATCAACTATTTTCAAGACTTTGTACATATTTTACTTAATAGAATACTAAAGGAAAATGTAAATTGTACATTTTGCAGGAAAAAGCAGTTACACAGTAGAATCTGGATCCTACTGCCTGGATAGATCTCTAAATGATTAAGACCATTCTATGGATTGGAAGAAAAGACAATAAGATGGATTGAGAAATCATAGCTATTGGACAGAAAGAATACAAAGATGTAAAGGTTCAATAAAACCAAGAGTCTTAGTACAAGGGCTCTGAAAGTTCACAAACTTTTTCTTTATTTAAAAAGATATGTTGATAACTATATTTCAATATAATTAGTTTTCCTTGTAACTAAGTATTTTATTTTACACACTTGAGAATGTTATTCTGAGAGGGATAGTTTATAGGCCTCAAGAGTGTCAAATGAGACCATAATATTAAAAAAATAATAATCAAGAATCATAGGATTGTATAATAAATCTTTTGCTCAGTAATGTAAAACAGACCTCAGAAATAATTAAATTATATTAAGGATAGCATGCAATTCCAGTGTCTTTCAGGGTCTCAACTATAGAGGACCATAACTCAAAACTATAGAAAGATGGAGGTTATCTTGACCTGAAGTCAAATGCTCATCTACACCATCTTTTCAATTTTTTCAAGCTATCACTGATATAAATGACTTTACTATATTAATTTGAAGGTATTTCAGTATTTATATATACAACTATTTCTAAAAATAAATTTCAGTTTTTATTTTGAAAAGGTTGTGTATGGTCCACAACCTTTCAAGACTAAGCTTTTTATCCCCACCACCAAGACTTACTTGAACACCAACAGACTGAAATCAAATTTCATTATTCTGCAAATTATCAAATGTAAGTCATTATTATAAGTAAAAAATGAAAAGTAGCAAACATATTTTCTTCACTTATTGTCAATGTTATTTTATTGACATACCTGATCCTCTCGTTCAAAACCTGGTGCTTTTGGATAGCTAGAAGTTGGTGAAGAAACGCCTGATGTGGTAGATTCTGAACATAAACCACCATTTGCTAATGATCTTTGCCTACAAAGGGGTCCAATAGGAGACAAGGAACTACTGCTACCAGAGCTTGATGTTACTGTTGGACTATTGGAACAGGAGATCTAAGGAAGAATACAAAAAACACATAATGTATTTGCCCAGGCCTTCCCCACTCAACTAATGTTCTGTAAAACATGGCACTCAATGTAAATTGAAAAAATAAATGTCATGCACAGGTTAGGTTTTATATGCACAAGACATGAACTCAAGAAGCAAGCTTCTCACAACACACAAAAAACTGACTTACAAATGGGGCCAAGTTGTTTTATATTACATAATTTAATTTTCTTATGCAATTTATATCGGTTTGGTTTTTTGGTCTGGTTATATATGAGAATCATAATCCAAATTAATTACTTTTTTTGGGGGGGAGGGGGTTCAGTCAATATTTTCATCCCTTAAGAAGAGTATTTTTCAAGAAAAAAAGTAAAAAAGTTAAAGCATTCAAATTTTCAATTTAAAACTTTCCTTACTGTTCTTCCTTTAATTTTTCTCAGAATAATCTAATACATTGTGCAAGGAACACAGTTGCTATTCTAAAATTATGTTCTCTATAAAAATACTTCTCAAAAATGTCTGAAGTATGGTAATTTCAACTAAAGAGCCCATATATTTAAAATGTGTATAAGTTAATTATTTCTAATAATCATGGACCACATATTTCATTAAAAAAAGATACTGTAATTAGTCACTTGGGAGGACATAAAAAATACTGAACTGATAATTTCTGTTTTTAAAATTGTCAAAAATATGAGCTTGGCTAATTGGGAGATAGGAAAAAAATAGGAGAGAGAGAAAATAAACAGGCTACATTTACAAATCAATGTAATTTTAAAAACAGGTTATTTAAATAATTAAATTAAACTTCAAATCCTTAAATCCTATATATATAGGGTTATAACACCCTAGCATCATCAGAACAGTAACACAACTCTAAATCAAACAGAAATGTAGTATTCTAAAAACAAAGATTATTTTTTGTAACTTAAGACTTCAAAATTAAGTTTTCATCATCCCTTTTGGGCCCTATAAAATGTGCCTCAAGTAAAAATGCAAAATCTTTTCAAAAAGAAATCTTAGCAACTAATCTCATTTTATTTTTTGGTAGAGTTACTAGAACAATACATTATGAGAATGCCAAAGGTGTAGAGTATCTATGGGGTTGAAATCTCTCGAGCTCTTGTGGACTAATTAGTAATATGGTTACATTAATTTATAAGGAGTTGAAAAATTAGATCTAATTAATGAATCTTTGTCAACTTATGGGGACTCTGTATTTGGACCTATCCAATTCAATATTTTTATTAACTATATGCTGGAAGACACATGGGCATGCTAGTGAAACAAAGCTGAGGACAGTGAATATGACAGTGAAAGAATCAAAATTCATAATTTGTGCAGCAGTTTGAAAAGATGGGCTGAAAACAATAAGAAATTCTCAAAGGGGCAGGTACAAAGTTCTGAAGTCAGGTTTCAAAAAATTATGTTTTACTATGATAATAGTACTTAAGGCAAGAATGTAACTGAAATGATTCTTTTGCTGGATAGAAAGAAAATGAGAACAGATTCCCTCAGTTTCTTCTAACTATGAAACTCCAAATTTCCACTACTAGAGCTAAAATTAAAGCAGCTAAAATAAAATTGGATAAAATCCTGATTAATGGTAATACAAAGAGAAAAAGGGATTCTAGTTTATTGAATTTTCTGGTTAAAAGAGTTAAGTATAGCAGACTTTTTATATCAATTCTTCCATTTTAAAAATAATAATGTATTTTAGTGCCTTAGTTATTATCAAAATATATTATCATCCAACTGACTCTTCCCCTTTGATAGCAAATGATCTTATAGCATTTAAAAACTGGAAATGAGAAAAGCATAAAAATGCTATACAAATTTAATGTCCTAAATACTGACTTAATAAATTCCATAAGCATTTATTAAGGGTTGGTTATGCATCACGACACTGACAGCACTGAAACTTTATTTCAGGTGAGCTAGAAAATTATGAATATACAGAACACAGAGAAATATAGCAAATGGTCAGCAAAGAATAAAATATAAAATATTCATTACAAAAATATAAGAAAAATATTTAAATATAAAAACAGATAGACAAAATAGAAAGGGTAAGAGAAGAAGCGATGGGAAAATTATTATAAATACTTTTGTCTGTTACAATCTTTAAAAAAAAATTCTGAAGACAATATAGATTGTTCTTACTTCTTGATGTATATAAACAATTTGTAGAAACAAATTTACCATAAAAATGAAGTATCATAATTTACAAATTTCAATATTTACTGCAATACTGTATATATAGGTTAGAACAATTTAGATAGAACTGAATTAACTACAGGTTAAATATTGGTTTTTAGGATAAATGCCTGACAAAATAAATGATCATGTGCCACTGCTTTTTGCAAAGGACAAGAAAAAATAATTGGAGATTTTGACTAACTGAGCTTCAGTTAATCAAAAATAATAAATTTTGCTCATCTTAAAGCAACTTCACCCTAAAGTTTAAAAAAAGTGTTTAAAAGTCAAAAGTGAGAGAGAAGAAATCAGGATTTTTTTGACTTTTTTTTAAAACTAAAAACTATAAAATATCATTAACTTTTTAACTTGATTATTTTTTTTTGACTCCTCATGTCGGATAATCAAGCTTAATTATGGTGTTAAAAAGAGAGTTGCTAATATCTGGGGGTTTTTCCCCCTTATAAAAACAGGACCATCAAATTTCAAGTGTTACTGTGGAAGAAGGAATACATTTTTAATCAATTTCTTTTTTAATTTTGTAAGAGGCTGCTTTTAAGCTGAAAAGAAACTATATATGTGATATAATTATTTCCTCAAATTATTTTCAATCAGCCATAATGTCAAGAATTACATAATAAGTTACTTTCCTCTTGGAATATTTAAATTATTACCAAAAGGATTCCATGTCTTTCCTAGTACCTTGGCATATATCAAGTTAATTAGTATTTGCTGAATTTAATTTATTGAGCTGATTCATGTATTGGGATTATTATGAAGACTAGAAGGAAAGACAATAGATGGGTTACTAAGTTAACATGGAGGCAAAGATGGCATAGATGAGATATATATTGATATGATGAGTTTTGAAATGAGAGACTGAGGAGAAATTTCAGACTTTCAGCCCAAGTAGAAGTAAAGAAGAAGCTAAAAAGGAAACAAAGAACTTAAGACCATCCAGATCCTTCCCCAAATCCAAATCTATATGTTACTATAGACTTTGCTTTACTATATATCAGCTGATGTCTAATTTATAGACTGGACATTATTACAGATACTTTAAAAGAACGATACATTGAAAGAATAACTATGTTCTCTCGCATATAAATTTTTATCTACTTTTTAAAGTTAACCTCCAACAAACTAGCTAATTCATTATTAGAGCTATTTTTTACAAATGAAATGTGAGTGTAACTAGATCTAAATAAGTAAAATCAAAATTAGATGAATCCAGAAAAGCACCACACACAAATTTTTCTCATACATTCCTTGTACTCCTTTCCACCAAATAGATACAACAAATGACGTCCATCATCTTTGAAAACATTTGAGGACTTAGATTAGGTACACAGAAACACCTGAAAATACCTGAAGAACAAACTTTTAGATATCTACTGATTCAATTCTGCCTGAATGTATTAAAAAATAGGAGTTCTGAATTCTTATATCAGTGAGGATGGGATGTGCCCATCATCATCCTCCATTCAATAGCTGAAAAAATTAATAGAAATGTTCTGTTCATACATATAACATACACGAATATGTATATATGTATGAATTTCTATTGCCTAATTTCATTTGTTAACCAAACTTAGCCCTCTCAGTTCATATGTATCTATATATCTATATCTTTGAGTGTGTGTGTCTGTGTATGTACACATATGAAAATAAAGCAGTTACCTTTGATAATTAGTCTGTATGCATGTATCTTTCCCATAAGGAATATGTAATGATCATCCAGAATTGAGCACCAGATGATTTACAAAACAGAGCCTGGAAAGAGTGTGAGAGAGTGTGAGTGTGTGTGTGTGTGTGTGTGTGTGTGTGTGTGTCAAAATGAGTTTGACTATTAAATGATATTAAAACTGAGTAGGCTCAGTAGGTAGGGGAAGATCCTGGAGGCTGAGAAAATTGTTTCTTCATCGTGTACCAAACAAGCAGTTCTGCCTAAGACATTCCTTCTCCTAGTAACCAGGACCACAGATCTAAGAGGGCAGGATACAATTTAGGGATATTTCAGTTGCAACAATTCTGTCACAGCTTGGGTCTTTATGACCACTTAAGAAGGAAGTGCAAACATCTATTTTTTGAGGCTGCCAAGATGCTAGATCCAAAGCTAAATAAAAGAAGCCATACATTCCAAAGGACCCTAACTTCTGGTTACATTTAAATGCATTGGAATGAAATTAAAGAATGGCTTGTACAAGGAAGATATGTTCCTGGAACCCTTCCAGATAAAGAGGAGGGTCACATCAAGTCATGTGTTTAACACACACAGGTATACATAAATATATGCATATGTGTATGTTTATATGTATGCAAGTACATGTGTAGTTATACACACACACACACACACACACATATATATATATATATATATATATATATATATATATATGTATATGTTCTTTTCTACAGTAAAAAAGTAAAGTAGATCAAATAAGTTGAAATTTTACTAATTGGAGAAAATATATTTAGAGGTACTTACATTTCCAGACTGACCATTGTTATTTGTAATGTTGTTTGTAGAGTTTGGATCGTGGCAGTTCCAGTCATTTGTGATTCCTATGCTCTCTGCTGAGAACATGTGAGCACCAGGCTTTGACTGATTACTGTTTTGCATCATAACTACATTCATAGTATCCTCTGTTGAAGGAAATTCCAACAAATTGGGTAATAAGATAGTGCATCTCACCATTTGAAAAATATTTTTCTGAACAAGGCTACAGATAAGAATTAAAAATATCTAGCATAAATAAGCAGTTTTTTAAAGAATGTTTTTATCATTTTCCTATTTAAAAAGCTAACAAAAATATTTAAGAAGCAAAATCCACAATTTTTGTAGATTTGATGACTAACTACATCATACAAGCATGCTTTCCGCTAAGATGAAAACAGGATGATGAAATTAGAGTTAGTTGAATCCAATTATAAAATTTCAAAATTATAGTTCATCCAAAACTAGAAATAAAGAGGAAAAGAAAACATCTACCACTATAATGATTTCATGCTATTGGCCTACAGAACTAACCTGTTTTTAATAGCAACGTCTGGGGAAAAAAGCCTATTATTTCTATATAATGCAGATGGCCAAGTCCTATATACATCACATATTAAAATTATTTGTTTTCTACTTATTTCATTAAGATGATTAAAATCATTAAGATGATTTAAAGCCTTAAAGAATTAAGCTAATGGGGAGCTAACTGTAACTTTTGCTAAAAGCATGCAGATAGCGCATGGTGGTGGTGAACACACTTCTGCAGTCCCTGTTTCTGAGGCAGCAAAAGTCATGAGATGGAGAATTACATGCTACAACAGGGTTGAAGCTGATAAGATATTTGCACTAAATTCAGCACCAATATACTGGATTCACAGAAGTAGAGAGCCACGAATTGGCCTAAGGAAGGATAAATTAGTCTAGATAAACCAGCTATAACCAGCAGTTATACTGATCTTTTATTAAACTAATATGAGTACTGAAATTTTAGAATTTTAAGAAGAAATTCTTTACTTCCAATAGACATAATCCTTCAAACAAATTTAGTAGTTTTCCTATTATTTTTTCTAGACTCTGGTACCAAATGTTCTCTGAGAAGGTGAACGTTTACTGCCTTGTTTTTAAGTCCTCCCCATAAAAAAGTGAATCAAATGTTATCTTCACTCTTTATCTTACACAGAGTCAGCTTGTGATTTTAAGAAACTTCTATAAACAATGAGGTGATTCAAGGCAATTCTAACAGACTTCTAATGGAAAGAGCCATTCACATCTCACTGTGGAGACTGAATGGGGATCAAAACATAGTAGTTTCTCCTTTTTTGTTGTTTTCTTTTGCCTTTTTTCCCCCTTTGGATCTGATTTTTCTTTCACAGCATGATAAATGTGAAAATATGTTTAGCCTATATTGGATTACTGGCTGTCAAGGAGAGGGAGGGAGAAAAATTGGGAACACAAGATTTTGTAGAGTAAATGTTGAAAACTTATCTTTACATGCATTTTCAAAAATAAAAATCTATTATTATGTATGTATATGTATGAGAGAGAAACCCCTTAAGATTTTTTTTTTAAATAGCTTTTTATTGACCAAACACATGCATGAGTAATTTTTCAACATTGATCCTTGCAAAAACTTCTGTTCCAACTTTCCCCCTCCTTCCCTCCACCCCTTCCCTCTAGATGGCAGGTAGTCCAATACATGTTAAATATGTTGAAGTATATGTTAAATACAATATATGTATACATATTTATACAGTTATCTTGCTGCATAAGAAAAATCGGATTTAGAAAGAAGGTAAAATTAACCTGAGAAGAAAAACAAAAATGCAAGCAAACAATAACAGAAAGAGTGGAAATGTTATGTTGTGGTCCACACTCATTTACTGAGTACACTCAGTACGGGTTGTAGTCATCACATCAATTGGAACTGATTTGGATCCTCGAATTGTTGAAAAGAGCCATCCCCATCAGAATTGATCCTCATATAGTATTGTTGTTGAAGTTTATAATGATCTCCTGGTTCTGCTCATTTCACTCAACATCAGTTCATGTAAGTCTCTCCAAGACTCTCTGTATTCATCCTGCTGGTCATTTCTTACAGAACAATAATATTTCATAACATTCATATAACACAATTTATTCTGCCATTCTCCAACTGATGGGCATCCATTCAATTTCCAGTTTCTTGCCATTACAGAAAGGGCTGCCACAAACATTCTTGCACATACAGGTCCCTTTCCCTTCTTTAACCTCTCTTTGGGATATAAGCCTAGTAGTAACACTGCTGGATCAAAGGGTAGGCACAGTTTGATAACTTTTTGAGCATAGTTCCAGATTGCTCTCCAGAATGGTTGGATGTGTTCACAACTCCACCAACAATGTATTAGTGTCCCAGTTTTCCAACATCCCCTCCAACATTCATCATTATTTTTTCCTGTCATCTTAGCCAATCTGACAGGTGTGTAGTGGTATCTCAGAGTTGTCTTAATTTGCATTTCTCTGATCAATAATGATTTGGAACACTTTTTCATATGACTAGAAATAGTTTCAATTTCTTTATCCAAAAATTGTCTGTTCATATCCTTCGACCATTTATCAATTGGAGAATGGCTTGATTTCTTATAGAGTCAATTCTCTATATAATTTGAAAATGAGGCCTTTATCAGAACCTTTGACTGCAAAAGTGTTTTCCCAGTTTATTGCTTCCCTTCTAATCTTGCCTGCATTAGTTTTGTTTGTACAAAAGCTTTTTAACTTGATACAATCAAAATTTTCTATTTTGTGATCAATAATGATCTCTAGCTCTTCTTTGGTCACAAATCCCTTCCTCCTCCACAAGTCTAAGAGATACACTATCCTATGTTCTTTTAATTTATTTATATTCTCATTCCTTATGCTGAGATCATGACTCCATTTTCATCTTATCTTGGGTTACGGTGTTAAGTGTGGGTCAATGCCTAGTTTCTACCATACTAATTTCCAATTTTCCCAGTAGTTTTTGTCAAATAGTGAATTCTTATCCCAAAAGCTGGGGTCTTAGGGTTTGTCAAACACTAGATTGCTATAGTTATTGACTATTTTGTCTTGTGAATCTAACCTATTCCACTGATCAACTAGTCTATTTCTTAGCCAATACCAAATGGTTTTGGTGACTACTGCTTTATAATATAGTTTTAGATTAGGTACAGCTAGACCACCTTCATTTGATTTTTTTTTCCATTAGTTACCATGAAATTCTTGACCTTTTGTTCTTCCAGATGAATTTTGTTGTTGTTTTTTTTTCCCTAGGTCATTAAAATAGTTTCTTGGGAGTCTGATTAGTATAGCATTAATAGATTAGTTTAGGTAATATACATCTTTATTATATTCACTATACCTATCCAAGAGCACTTAATATTTTTCCAATTGTTTAGATCTGACTTTATTTGTGTGGAAAGTGTTTTGTAGTTTTGCTCATATAGTTCCTGACTTTCCCTTGGCAGATAGATTCTCAAATATTTTATCCTATCGACAGTTATTTTAAATGGAATTTCTCTTTTTATCTCTTGCTGTTGGATTTTGTTAGTGATGTATAAAAATGCTGATTATTTATGTGGATTTATTGAGTATTCTACAATTTTTCTAAAGTTGTGGATTATTTCTAATAGTTTTTTTAGTAGAATCTCTGGGGTTCCCTAAGTATACCATCATATCATCTGCAAAGAGTGAAAATTTGGAAACCTCTTAAACTTAAGGAGTCCTTTATTTTATTAACTTCAAAGGAGAAAAAGATATTTATAAAATAAATCATCCAGGCAGCACACAATCATCATCATCAAAAGAGGAAAGGTGAAGGTTATCAAAAAACCTAGTTCTATATCCACGGGAATAGGAGATAGCACAAAAGGAATGAGGACAGACAATGGATCAAAGGGGCCCACCCAGCCAAAGTGACTCCTTAGACTGGAAAGTGATCTGAAGGATTCCCAAGTAGCTGTGTGAGTGAGTCTATTCTCATCCTACTATGGGAATTATAGTTAGGACTGATCCATTATTTGACCTAAAATAAAGGAGTGGTAATCAACTTGAATAACATATGTTGGGCAAAGGGGGGCCAAAGTTTCACTCTCTTATGACCAATACATGCCTGATAGACCAAACCAAATTATTCAACTGAATTTTAACAAGTACCATATTTGTTCTTCCTCAGAATGATTAGAGATGAATTTTCAAAAATATTCTTTGCTATGGCCCCTCATGGAATATACTTTATAGTAAATAAATATAGTAAAGAGAACTTTCACAAACCAGCTTGTAACTGAGAAAATAAAAGTTACACATAGTTAATTTTAAAATATTGGGTTTAAGATTTTGTGAGTATAGCAAACACACTGATGAAAAGATTTCTTACACCAATACAGATTAGGCACCTGTATTCGGCAATCAAACTCTGAGAAAGCTGGATTGAACACAGAGATTGAGTTGCCTGGGGTCACACAGTTAGTATGGGTCACAAACTGGTCTCTACCCCAGGTCTTCTTTATCAGGCCAGTTATCAGCTTTGCCAGGCTACCCTTCAGCTAATGATATATAAAACATCTTTTAAAGTCAAATCAGCATTTTTTTAACTTAAGTTTTAGGGAGGTATTATTCCTGCTATACCTAAAATCATCGAGCTAAAATCGCATAATCTTGATTAATATTAAAAATTCTAGTTTTTGCTTTACTTACTTTCAACATGTGCAAAAGCACAAAATGGTCCCCGAGGGCAGTACCCAGTTTGTCGCATATCATTGCACTTTGTAGATTTATAGATCTAGGAAAGAGAAATTGAATACATTTGATCAATTCACTAAATTAAATAAAGTAACATTTCTTAGAAATAATTTTATGAAAAACCATCTTTAATTGCAATATATTCTGTATTATGCTATTACCATATTTCTGGAATTCTCTGCATTATATTATCATGGTTGTTAAAAATAATTTTAAATTTAAAAAATTTTTATTTAAAAATTATTTTAATTTTTTAAAATTAAATTTTAAAATGAATTTTGCTGCCTTCAGCTTCCCTACAAAATATACCAATATCATCTGCTCAGTCAAATGTCTTCCATATATTTGCAATCCAAGGGTTATATTTTGTTTAGCAAAACTATTCATTTAAACATTTTTATCAGCTTAATTATTTTAAGATAAAAATTGTTTATTAACACATGTGAAATTTAGATAAGTAAAAGGAAAAGATAATCATAATTCTAATGATGTTGTTCTTTTATCTGTATCCTCAAAGTACAGACATCTAGCATGGAGTGCATGCTGAAATATAGTTATTTTCTTGCTGAAGAGTCTATTTGCTCTGGATTCATCTTCCTTTCTTCAGTGATAGGATCAAAAGTCTGGGCTGCAAGAGATGTTGGAGGCTATAACTGGCCAGTACACTTTCATTCTTGCCATTACGTTCTGTGACTACTTGTGCTTTGACAGACTTCAACTCTAGGTTAACTTCATCACTTGTCTTTTCTGTTTCCATTCTCATCTTTAAAATACTGAGTCAAACAACCACAAATCTGTTTTACCTAATCTCACTGATAAATGAAATCTTTTTATTCTTCTTTGATAATCACCTTCTTTATAATATTCTAAACCTTCTAATATTCTAAACACCTTCTAAACCATCTCTTCTTCAAGCCTTTAATGCTAAATCTCTTTACATAAAGGAATTATATTCTGCTTTATTGAAAAAAATCAAGGTCAAGTACCATAAGCTCCTTCTACTCTATAGACAACTTAAAACCATTCTACATTGTCCCTCATTTTTTTCTTCTTTGCATTATTAGTCTCCAACGTTAAAAAGGTCCATTTCCTGCTAGGATCAATACAATAACTAATTTGTTTCTTTAATTCACTCTCTTTCTATCTTCTTTAATCATCTCTTTTCTTGCTCATTCTCTTGATTTCTTCCCTGCTGTCTTCATTTGGTCCTAATATCTCTTTAAAACTATTATCCTAAATTTCTCTTAATTTTTACAAGAGATTAAAAAATTCTACAAAGAACTTAATAAGTCTTTACAAATTAAATTACATATATTTTAAAGCTTGGTGACTTCAATGCAAGGGTAAGTATTTAGAAAAGCCATCAAAAAAATTTAAGATGAAGGAACAAAGGGACTACACAGAAACTTTACACCTATCTATCATGTACACTTTCTTCAAGAAGAAAGTAGGAAGGAGAATATCAAATACCCCTCCCTACCCCCCCCCCAAAAAAAAGAAAAGTCTTAACAGATAAGAAACAACTAGTTACTTGTGTAGGAGTCATTTTGAAATGCATACTCAGACGATTTATTTTTTTGAACCAACATCAAAATTTTCACCAAATTAGAAAAAAAAGACAAAGATGAGAAAATATGCCATGTAATAGCTTCAATCTGATCCATTTTCAGATAAATATTTTTAAGGCTGGGTCTAACTGATCCACATGGGAAATGAAATAGCTACTTACATGCATGATGCCATTCTAAGCAGCACAAGAGCCCCCTACTCCTGGGAACTCAACATATTAATGCCAAAATTAGTACAAAAAGTTGATTGGCTTTACTCACTACAGCTCTGAACTCAAAGAGATCTGCTAGTTCTCCTGTAGCAGAGTACAGGGATGTGCCACTAGGCTTGACTAATATAATCTAATTAAATAAGCCAGATATAAAAAAGAAAAGGGAAATAAATAAACGAACAGACATCAATATCAAAATTGATTTGAAATAATCATCCTGAAAAATTTATCTGGAAATTTACCATTTCTTTGCCAAACAGAAATGAAAACAAAGATTAACACTAGATTAGAATATAAAATCATTTGCAAAAAACTTACATAGTAAGATGGTGGAAGAGTATGGCTATTATGGGTTCATCAAATAGCATGAAGTAGTACAGGCAAATTCATTTTTTCCTCAAAACTTTAAGAGATTTTAAGGAAAAACTGAAAGATACTACATGATTCCCTTCTCCCCCCTGGTTTTATGTCAGATTGAAATGGCACAACTCTTACCTCGGGGTGAAATTGTTGTTCAGTACGAGAATGACAATACTGACAGTTATCCCCACTTTCACATTTTGAAGGTTCTCCCCATTCATCTCCATGTTTTACACTGGGGCATGGGGTGGACCTGGAAGGAGGAAAAAAAATTACTGAAAAACAAGAAAGGAAAATGTCACTCATTTATATAATTTGCTATATCAAAGTCTATAAATACACAGATATAGACATTAAGGGCCAAAGCCCAACCATTTTATCAGTAAATTAGTACTAGACTAATTGGATGGCATCAAACTAGCAGAATAAGCAAAGAGGAATAGTTTTAAGGATTTTTAGAAAATTTTTACTACAAATTCTTTTAAAATATCATTTTTCTCATTGAGATGAAAAAAAAAGTAAAATGGTCAAAGACTTAATAAAACACAAATTTCTCATTACATTTTTAATCTGTCTTTTTAATAAGCAATCTAATGAGAAACATTTTCTAGGGTTAGTTAAACATTTTAAGGATCCCAGAGTTAATATTGTCTGTACCATCTCTCTAAATTTGTTACTATTACTGAGTGATTTAATACTTCTTTAATTTTGAAATTTAAAAGACTTTTAAACCTTAAATTTGAAGCTTTCAAGCCTATAATCTGAAAAAAAAAACATTTTTTTTTCTTTTAGTAAAAATCAAAGTTTCTAAAAAAGAAAAATCAGCATATTTCTTTCTTAGCTTACTGGCAACTTTAATATTACTTGTACAGATATATTAAAAATTGCCATCTTTGGGGGACAAAGTTAAGTTCTTTCCAACAGTTTTATATCCTACAAATCAAATTTCTTTTCATCAATTCAACATTTGTCTCAAGATATTCTCTAATGTCTAAAAAACTATCTGGTCAAGATTAATCCAAATCACCTCAGGTCCTATACATAAAAAAAAGAACTGAATATTATATTTTATATCTCTGTGACATAAAGGGTTTCCCCTCCAACATGTAAGGCGAAGTAACAGGGAATTAAACCACCAATAATGAAAAAGGCTTCATTCCTTTCTAGAGCTGGAGAGAAGCTGATTTTCTTTTATTACCAGGCAAAAATTCCAAGGGCAAAGACTGTACAATGATGTACTTAAGCAGAATAAAGCTCCTGCTATGTTTAGAAAATCCAAAGGAAGGCATATTCTAAAGGAACTAGAAGGTGATACAATAAATAAATGTTGTAGGTCTTAAAAGAAGACAAACAATAAAAAGAAAAATCCATTGTAAAGAGACTATTTCAATTAAGGAAGGGAAAAGAACATTTTGGAAGTAGAGGAAAATAAACCATATAAATCAATTCATTTCTAGGGATGTTCAAGATCAGGATCATTTGGACAAAAATTATCACAACAGGGAAAGGTTCAGTGGTGGTGATGGTGTTTAAAAAGTAAATCAAAAGAACAAGCAAAAGGAAGTTCATCAAAACAGAATGATAAAGTTGATAGCTAAAATGTTTTGAGATAAATTGAATTGAAGTAAATATGTAAAGACATTCCCAAAAGATAAGTAATTAAAAAGATAAGAACACAGAGCTCTCAAAAGATGAACTGCCAAATAAGTGCCCATATGAAAACATGCTCCAAATAATTGAAAGAGAAATGCAAATTTAAGCAATTTTAGAATTTTATCTTATGCTAAGTAAACTGTAAAATATGACAAAATATATCAAGGCTCAGAAAGATCACTATCTAATGATCTGCATTTCAAATTAAGATTTATAGAAGAGAAGAACTAAAATTCTCCATACTCCCTTTGACTAAGAGATATTACTGAGGATAGCCACAAGGAAAATAAAGACAGAAACAAAGATCCAATATAATCAGTCAATAAACATTTATTAAATACCTACTATGTGTCAGACTCTGTGCTAAGCTCTAGGGGTACAAAAAAGAGACAATAGACAGTTCCTGACTTCAAGGATCTTACAGTCAAATGAGAGAGATATCATGCAAACAAATATATAAAAAAGATAAATATACAAGATGACCACTAAATAAGCAAGAGGGAAAGCATTTTCTAAGGAATTAAAAGGGGTAAAGCAAAATGAATGGGAAAGGTAAAGAAAAGAGTAAAATATGGAATTTTGATTGGGATTTAAAGAAAGCTAAGGAGTTGAGAAAGGAGAGTATTCTAAGAATGGCAGAGAGCCAAAGAAAAGCCAGAGAGCCTGGAACCAAGAAATGGTGTGTGTTTGTGATTCAGTACAGAAGTAAGGTCAATATCATTAGTTTGAAGAGTATGTAGAGGGAATACAGTATAAGAAGAGAAAAAAAGCAGCAGATAACTAGGTTATAAACAGCTTTGACTATCAGAGAATTTTCTATTTGATCCTGGACATAAAGGGAGCCATTGAAGTTCACTGAATAGGAGAAATTCAGAGAAATATGTAAATATCTGTATGACACAGGAAAAAATAAACAAAATCAAAAGAATAATATGCACAATGACTAACATAGTTCACCACTCAAAATAAAGAGCAGAGGACCATGTGAACAGAGTATTTATTATAAACATTGTCAGAAATGATTCCTGTATGGAATGTTCTTTGCTTAATTATTTTTCTTTGCCACAATATAAGGTTCAATATTAAAGCAAGATGTTGAAATGACTATAATCATGAAGTAAAGAAAAAAATCAGAAATAACTTGTTTGTTTTTGTTTTTTTAAAAGAGGATAAGGTGGGGACAGCTAGGTGGAGCAGTGGGTAGAGCAACAGCCCTTAAGTTAGGAGGTCCTGAGTTTAAATATGGTCTCAGACACGTAACACTTCCTAGATGTGTGACCACTTAAACCAACTGCCTCAAAAAAAAAAAAAAAAAAAAAAAAAAAAAAAAGTTAAGGTAAATAAATGTGTATTTTTCCATGCATTAGATTAAGAAAGAAAAAAATATATATTTATTTTTTTAGATGACAAGGATTTTTCCGCCCTGTGTATTTTCATTATATATCTATGCAGTGTTTTTTTTTTTTTTTAAATAATTATGATTTTTTATTGACAGAACCCATGCCTGGGTAATTTTTTACATTATCCCTTGCACTCACTTCTGAGTTTTTCAATTTTTCCCCTCCCTCCCTTCACCCCCTCCCCCAGATGGCAAGCAATCCTATACATGTTAAATATGTCACAGTATATCCTAGATACAATATACGTGTGCAGAACCGAACAGTTCTCTTGTTGCACAGGAAGAATTGGATTTAGAAGGTATAAATAACCCAGTCAGAAAAATAATAATGCAAACAGTTTACATTCACTTCCCAGTGTTCTTTCTTTAGGTATAGTTGCTTCTGTCCATCATTGATCAACTGAAACTGAGTTAGATCTTCTCTTTGTCAAAGAAATCCACTTCCATCAGAATACTCCTCATACATTATCACTGTTGAAGTATATAATGATCTCTTGGTTCGGCTATTTCACCTAGCATCAGTTCATGTTAAGTCTCTCCAAGCCTCTCTGTATTCATCCTGCTGGTCATTTCTTACAGAACAATAATATTCCATAACATTCATATACCATAATTTACCCAACCATTCTCCAATTGATGGGCATCCATTCATTTTCCAGTTTCTAGCCACTACAAACAGGGCTGCCACAAACATTTTGGCACATACAGGTCCCTTTCCCTTCTTTAGTATCTTTTTGGAGTATAAGCCCAGTAGAAATACGGCTGGATTGAAGGGTAGGCACAGTTTGATAACTTTTTGGGCACAATTCCAAATTGCTCTCCAGAATGGTTGGATTTGTTCACAACTCCATCAACAATGTATCAGTGTCCCAGTTTTCCCGCAGCCCCTCCAACATTCATCATTATTTTTTCCTGGTATCTTAGCCAATCTGACAGGTGTGTAGTGGTATCTCAGAGTTGTCTTAATTTGCATTTCTCTCATCAATAGTGATTTGGAACACTCTTTCATATGAGTTGAAATAATTTCAATTTCGTCATCTGAAAATTGTCTCTTCATATCCTTTGACCATTTATCAATTGGAGAATGGCTTGATTTCTTATAAATTAGAGTCAATTCTCTATATATTTTGGAAATGAGGCCTTTATCAGAACCTTCAACTGTGAAAATGTTTTCCCAGTTTATTGCTTCCCTTCCAATCTTGTTTGCATTAGTTTTGTTTGTACAAAGGTTTTTTAATTTGATGTAATCAAAATTTTCTATTTTGTGATCAATAATGGTGTCTAGTTCATCTTTGGTCATAAATTTCTTCCTCCTTCACAAATCTGAGAGATAAACTATCCTATGTTCCTCTAATTTATTTGTAATCTCACTCTTTATGCCTAAATCATGGACCCATTTTGATCTTATCTTGGTAGACAGTGTTAAGTATGGGTCCGTGCCTAATTTCTGCTATACTAATTTCCAGTTATCCCAGCAGTTTTGTCAAATAATGAATCTTATCCCAAAAGTTAGGATCTTTGGGTTTGTCAAACACTAGATTGCTATAGTTGACTATTTTGTCTTATGAACCTAACTTAATGAAATAAGTTGATCAGTGGGATCAACTAATCTATTTCTTAGCCAATACCAAATGGTTTTGGTGACTGCTGCTTTATGATATAGTTTTAGATCAGGTACAGCTAGGCTATCTTCATTTGATTTGAAAAAATTTTTTAGAAAAATAATCTTGACCAACATTTTACAGCACATACCACAATTCAAAATGGATATATAGTATGAATATTAAAGATCATACTGTAAAAAAAAATTGAAGAGAAGCAGATCATACACTTTTTTATAGCTATGGATTGGAGATGCTAACAAGTACTTCTACTTCTTTTTCTCTCATTCTTGTCTAAATTCTCTACATTCAGCTTCTGATCTTATGATTCATTTGAAACTATATTCTCCTCAAATTATTAATGATCTTTTAATTTCCAAATCCTGTGAGCTTTCCTTTCAATAGTATTTTTCCAATAACATGATAAAGATAGTTTTCAATATTCATTTTTATTTTATATTATTGCTGAAGCAATTGGGTATAAGTGACTTGCCTAGGGTCACACACAGCTAGGAACTGTTAAGTGTCTAAGGCCAGATTTGAACTCATGTACTCTGGACTTCAGGGTTGGTACTTTATCCACTGAACCAACTAGCTGGCCCAATATTCATTTTTATAAGATTTTGAGTTCCAAATTTTTTTTCTCCTTTACTCTCTAATCACCCTCCTCTCCAAGAAGCAAAGAATCTGGTATAGGTCACACATGTGTAATTATTTTAAACATATTTCCATATTAATCATGTTGTGAAAGAAAAATCAGAACAAAAGTGAAAAACCAAAAGTAAAAAAAGGGGGAAAAAAGGTAAAAATAGTATGCTTTTGTAATATTCTCTGTCGAGGTTTCCTTGAGGTCTCTGAAGGCAGTCTTCGTTTCAGTTCAATAATCACCACACATGCAGCCAAGTGTTAAAGTCCAAATCCTTTATTATCTCTCAAAGTCTTATCTCCTTCACTTGGGGCTTGGCTAGTTTTCTGGGGACTTTCTGGAGTCTTGGTTTCAGTGGAGAAGTAAAGGAGGAGAGCCTGCCACCAAGGTGGTGTGAGATGGGATGAATCTGTCTGAGTCCAAGGGTTTGTGCTCCAGCCTTCTGTCCCCACTTGTCTCTGAATCTCCCTGGCTGAGGCTTCTAGCTTATAAGCCCCACACTGAGTACAAACCAATCATTATATCACTAGGAAACCATTATTTGTTGTAGGATTCAATCAATGCTAAACTAGATTTAACCATTGTCTCCTCAATTCCACTTACTACCTTGTTACAAATTCTGGCCCATAAAATCTCCTTGCAGGATTAAGTAAATAATACTGAACCATGCTAAAATTAGATAACCATTGTCTCTATCAATTCCACTGACTTAGTACCTTGTAAGGATCCTTTGTTTCAGGTTCAGAGTTCTGGCCCATAACATCTCCTGCTTTCTTTTGTTTTTTGGAACATAGGGGGTGGTCATGCTCTTCCTGACTTCTCAAGGAGATGAGAACCCCAAAAAAGGTGATCATGCTTTCCCTGACTGCTCAAAAAAGGGGTGAAAATACCATAAAAGGAGGTGATCACACCCTTTCTGATATCTCAGGAAGGGAAATGAAAACACCAAAAGAAATGGGAAATCAAATCAGATTAGTGGTTTTCTGAAGGGTCCACTCTTAAAACACGTATGCATAAATCCATCAATATAGGAGATAATTCACATAATTACATAAATTACATAAGCACACAGTAACACACAGCCTAGTAGTGATGTAACAAATAACATCAGTCAGCATGAGGAATTACACATGTCCATAAGTCCTAAAAATAGTCCAAAAATGATTCCTGCAAGTTTTGGAGTCCTATATCAGTCTTATGAACAATTTTTCATCTCAGGGAATCCAATGATTCCTGCTGGCTTTAAAGTACTTAACAGTCTCATTCTCAGCCATGCTCTTTCAGTATCTGATGTTTTTTAGGTCTTCTCCTTTGTTTCGAGGATTTTCTCTTTTTTCTGTCTCTCTCTCCAAGCGCTCGTTGCCACCCATCTGATTCCTTCTCCATATGTAGAGATATAAGCAAACCCTTTCTCCCAAGCAGTTAACCTATCTAGTCCCTTATATTTACCACTTTCTAAATCTCTCTTCATCATCTGACAATTACATTGGAACTGTTTGCACTGAACACTGCCCTGTTGGTTTAAAAAAGCCTATATTCTCTCCAATTGTAATCTCTTTCAGCCATCTGATTGTTTTTCTACTAATTGATCATGTAATCCCTTTCTCCCATCTGATTGCTTTTTTGCTGATTGATCACATAAGAGTCCTGAACTTCTAAAGACTCTCTGCGTATAAACTCAGCTGCCATCGTGCCCCACCTGTCTTTTGTATATCTTGGAGCTGGGCCCTGCCTCTCATTTCCCTGGGTCAATCTACATTCCGAGGCCCAGTGAAAGCCCTTGTGGTATTTTGGACATAGGGTTTTAGGTCTTCTCTCACCCTGTCTTTTCACTCTATCGCTATACTTACACTGAGCTCTGAGATGTCCTGTTTTTCTGCACTGAAAACATTAACAAGTCTCTCTAGAAGTCCCTTCCAAGAGGGACCCTGTCTTCCCATGTTCATCATAGTCTGGGTATAATAAGAATTTGTGCCCACTGTGGCACAGCATCTAATGATCTCCTCTAAAGGAGTCTTTGTGTTGTTTCCATATAATTCTTTTGCAAACCTCATTGGCATTTTCCTTAGCCAGTTATCTGATCATTGTTCTTGTAGCTGCATTTTCTCCAATGGTTCTTGTGACAGCTCATTGGGACCTTGCTCTATTTTTGTGAAGTCTTCCCCTCGATCTTTCCCTGGGAAGGAGCACCAAGCTTTGACTGCAGCAGTAGCCATATGCTGCTATGGGGTAATTAATTTGTGCTGAATTGTCTGCATACAGACCTTCACCTACTAGTTGGTCAAAAATGATTTGTATGTTAACTCCAGTTTACTTATTGTGTTGGGCTTGACTACTATAATTCATGATACTCCGAAAGTCACAAGATTTGTCCAGGTTCTAAATATGTCCTTGCTATGGATTTCTAGTCACTAGGGGTTAAAATTTCATAAGCCAAATTCTCTAGTAACATCTTAACATAAGATGATGTAGCCCTATAAAGAGTACAACCCTTTTTAAAATCCTTAATTTTTTCCAGATCAAAAGGAGTGTTTCTTCTCCATTGTTGACCTGAAGAGTCAAGTTCTTCAATCACAGGGTATGCATTTATTAAATCAGATATATCTTTTTTTTTTTTTTGCCTTAACTGGTACCTTTTGTAATCTTGTCATAGGCTGCTTCATAGGCGGTGCTGATTGTGTTACTGCCTCTCCCTCTCCTCCTTCTCCCTCCATCCATGAAGGGTTAATTGAGGGAAGTAGGTCAGGGGATGGGGAATGCCTTAATTTCTCCTGCTGTTAAGTACCACACTCAGAATTATACTTAATTCCATTCTTACTTGATTCTTCATCCTTTTCACCAGGTTTGTCTGGACCCTCCCTCTCCTCCTCTTTCTTATTTTTCTTTATTCTATAACTTACATAATTTCCTAAAACCAGTTGTATTAAATTATATGTATAAAGTGTTTCTTTGGGAATTGAGTCAGGTCCATTATCATTGTAATAGTGACATAGTTGCTCTCCTACTAATTTCCACTCAAATGGATTCAATTCTTTTTCCTTAGAGAACCAAGGAAATGTGTACTGTACAGTTTCTAAAAGTTCAATGATCTGCTCCCAGGTTACACTCAAACCTTGATTTTTTTTTTATCAGTCTGACCAAGCTTTCGACACATTTTCCTTGAAGAGGAAAAGAAGGCTGTTTTCTAAACATCAGTCCCATGTTAGCTGAAGCGCTAGTTTAGTCCTTAACAAAGTTTCCTTGTCTATTTTTTACTCACCCTAATTTCTGGGTCAAGGAGACCTTTCCACTGAAATCAGGATCATGTCTGTCCCTGTTCGGGCACCAAAATGTAATATTCTCTCTAAAATGTAATAATGTTCTCTGTTGAGATTTTCTTGGGGTCTCTGGAGGCAATCTTTGTTTCAGTTCAGTTATCACCACACGTGTAGCCAGGTGTTAAAGTCCAAATCCTTTCAAAGTCTTATCTCCTTCACTTGAGGCTTGGTTAGTTTTCTGGGGACCTTGTGGAGTCTTAGTTTCAGTGGAAAAGTAGAGGAGAGCCTGGCACCAAGGTGGCGTGAGATGGGATGAATCTGAGTCCAAGGATTTGTGCTCCAGCCTTCAGCCTTCTGTCCGCTTTTCTCTGAATCTCTGGCTGAGGCTTCTAGCTTATAAGCTCCACACTGAGTACAAACCAATCATTATATCACTAGGAAACCATTATTTGTTGTAGGATTAAATCAATGCTAAACTAGATTTAACCATTGTCTCAATTCCATTTACTACCTTGTTTCAAGTTCTGGCGCATAACATCTCCTTGTAGGATTAAGTCAAACACACTGAACCATGCTAAATTAGATAACTATTGTCTCTATCCATTCCACTGACTTAGTACCTTATAAGAATCCTTTGTTTCAAGTTCAGAGTTCTGGCCCATAACATGCTTTGGTCCACATTCAGTTTCCACAGTTCTTTCTCTGGGTGTGGATAACATTTTCTATCCCAATTCTACCAAACTGTCCTGGATCACTCTATTGCTGAGAAGAGCTAAGTCTATCATAGTTGATCCTGATGGTCTTTTCTAAATTCTTATTTCTACGTGTAGCCTTTTGACACTATTGATAACCCGCGTCTCCTTGAAAAACTCTCATCTGATCCTTCATGACATGGATTGGATCTCCCCTTCTCGGTCTTTTTTCCTAGATCTCTACACATTAATAAGGTACCCCCCAGGGCTCTGGTCTAGACCTTTTTCTCTTCTTCCTTTTTATTTCTTATATGATTATCATATCAGCTCCTATAAATTCAATAATCACCTTTATGTGCTGATTATTATCAGATCTAAGATTCTACCCCAAGATCTTGGTGTTTGAAGCCCTTCTTTTTGTCATTGACCTCCTGGGCATGATGATTTGAGGTATCTATAGAATATCAAATTCAAGATGTTAAATCTCCAGTTCTGTATCTCCAACTGCCTATTTAACATCTTGAACTGGATGTCCTGTAGAAACCTCAAATCAACATCCCCCAAACTGAACTCAAATTATCCTTCTTCCAAATCTTCCTTTATTCCTAATTTCTATACTAATATCAAATTGTTAATGACTCTATCTTGGGTTTTCTTGGAATAGTTTGACATTTCCTTCTCCAATTCATTTACAGATGAAGAAACTGAGACAAATAGAGTTAAATGACTTGCTCAGGGTCACAGAGCTAATAGTGTCTGAGACCAGATTTGAACTTGGGAAGAAGAGTTTTCCTGCCCTGATACCAGGCACAGTGCTCTGTGCATTATGGCGCCCCCAAGCTGCCCTCATTACTATCAAGGACTGTGGGGTATATGGAGGGGACTAAAGTGAAAGGAAACTGGCACCAGTAGCCCAGACTGAAGACGCATGTGTCACCTTCGCCTCCTCACTTTCTCTCATCCTATACATCTATATCCAGTGTTCAGTCAAGGCTTGTCGATTCTCTTTCCATCACATCTCTCATACATACCCCCTTTTCTCCTTTGACACTGCCACCATCCTAGTGTAGACTCCCAACACTTATGAACTACTGAGAGGACCTGAGGCTGTCTTCCATTTTAAATATCTCTGCACTCTAGCCTATTTTTCACTCATTTGTCAAAGTTAGGTTCCTATAAAAGTGCAGGTATGACCATATCAAGCCACCCTTCATTTTATCCCTATTAAATAAATCTGAGAAGTTCCCTGTTACCTCCAGGATTAATCAAAACATTCTCAGTTTGGTATTTAACAACCTGGTAAACCTGGTGACCTTACCTATCTGTCCCCTCCTTATTTTTCCAGGCTTCTTGCACTATAAAGCTCTTCACATACCCTGCAATCCAGCAGTGGTGATCTTCTTTGCTGTTACTTAAATGAACAAAGTGTTCTCAAATGCAAAAACTTCAAATTATTAACAACCATCAGAAAAAACTGCTCCAAATCCCACAAAGAGCATGTAAATCTAAACAACACTGACATTTCACATCACAACCAGAAAAGACAAAAAAGACAAAAGGTAGTCAGTGATGAAAGGGCTGTGGAAGACTGGCATACTGATTACTGTTAGAGGAATTGTAAAACCAGCCCAATAATTTTGGAAAGCAATTCTGAGTTATGCAAATAAAGCTGAAGGTACCTAGGTAATGCAATATATAGAGCACCAAGACCTACAGTCAGAAGACTTTCATCTCTCTGAGTTCAAATCTGGCTTCAGACACTTACTAGCTATGTGACCCTGGGCAAGACACTTAATCCTGTTGCCTCAGTTTCCTCTTCTATAAAAAGAGCTGGGAGAAGAGTTGGAAACAACTGAAACAAAAAAATAATAATAAAAGTGGCATGAATGTAATCTATATCACCCAATTAAGAGATTCCACTGCTAGGCACTATTTAATTGCTTTTTAATATCTTGAACTAGATATCCTATAGCTCAAATCAACATGCCCAGGAGGTCAATGACAAAAAGAAAGGCTTCTCACACCAAAATATTTATAGTTGCACTTTTTTGTGGTAGCAAAAAATATGGAATAAAGAAGATGCCCATCAATTAGGAAAAGGCTAAACAAATTTTGGGGTAAGGAATATAATGAAATATTACTGAACTGAAGAAATGCTAAATATTAGGATTTCAGAAAAGTATGGAAAAAATAACACTAACAGATGAAATAAGAGAGTAAAACAATATACATAATATCATGACACTGTATATAGAAAAATAACAACTACAAAAACTTTTCCAAAAAAATTAGCATTGTAAAACTATAAAGAACAAGCCGGATCCCAAAGAAAATCTTTGAAGAGAAGGGGGAAAGAGTACAACAATGAATATCGTATCAGGTTTTTTCCAACACATTAATCAGTTTTGTTTATTTTTCTGCTTTACTTCATCTTTTTCTTTTCTTTTTTTTTTTTTTTTTAAACTATTCATCTCAAAAGGGAAGATTACTGGTGAGGAAAGAAAGAAAGCAATATGGGGGAAATTTAAGCAAAAAAAACAATGAAAACCTACTATTTTAACAAGAAAGGAAATTTGAATTCATTCATACGTAGCTTTAAATATAGCAATAATTACATGATTATTACATCTATTTAAAAATTGCCATTTAGTTTCTCTAACCATGAGTAAATAACAGCAGTGCTCCTCTAGGGATTGTTCAATGCGCGTTAAAAATAGCTGGCACTAAGAGAACCAGCTACACCCAGTGAGAGAACTATGGGTAATGAGTGTGGACCACAACATAGCATTTCCACTACTTCTGTTATTGTTTGCTTGCATTTTTGTTTTCCTTCTCAGATTATTTTTACCTTCTTTCTAAATCCAATTTTTCTT
The DNA here is from genome assembly GCF_902635505.1 of Sarcophilus harrisii. Classification (NCBI taxonomy): domain Eukaryota; kingdom Metazoa; phylum Chordata; class Mammalia; order Dasyuromorphia; family Dasyuridae; genus Sarcophilus; species Sarcophilus harrisii. Next base: position 344,348,256 of record NC_045426.1, read on the forward strand.
GTGCAGCAAGATAACAATATAAATATGTACACATATATTGCATTTAACATATACTTTAACATATTTAATACGTATTAGTCTACCTGCTATCTAGGGGAAGGAGTAGGGGGAAAGAGGGGAAAAGTTAGAACAGAAGGTTTTGCAAAGGTCAATGTTGAAAAAATTATCAATGCATATGCCTTATAAATAAAAAGATATAATAATTTAAAAAATAAACAATAAAAAAAATAGCTGGCACTGCATATTATCACTAACATATGAATATATATCTCTTTATCTCTCCTATTACTGAAAATTAAGTGTTGAGCTTACTCCTGCAATAATTCTCTTGGAGCTAATATAAAAAAAAGTACACTTTTTTGCCCTCATTTGTAATGTATGGACTTTTTCATAATGGAAAACTAATTATTTTATAAATCTGTAATACACATGATATTGAAAAGGGTTCATGGGGGAATAGGAAAGGAATTTTTGCCTGGCAGAAAGAAAATATAATCTTTTCTTTTTGAAGGGCTGGATCTTTTCTAAATATAAATTTCTAGTAAGTGTTACTAAGTTGCTAAGGTATCAAGTTATAGTCAGCTAAATATACCACTTGAATTTCTCTGAATAAAATCAACATGCCAACATATGCCCTATTAAAAGGGACTACTTTAGAGAGAGTTAGGAAGTAGCTTAAAGATGTGAGCAAACAGTCCAGAAAATAATTATCATATATAAAGTGAAAAGACTTTTAATTATTGCTTCCCCCTTTCAATATAACTTTAGACAAGTCCCTTAATAAATCAAACAGGTAATAAATACCATACTTTTAAAAAGACAATACCAGTTGCTGGGAACACAAAGATGGAAAAATGGTAACTCTTTCAAGGAACTCCCAATCCACTAATTGGGAATATAACATGTAAACAAATAATTATAATATGATATATGCCAGACAGAAAGTGAGAAGGCAGCAAGGGAGAGATTCAGATCACAGGAATCTATTAAACTCAAGACCAAGACAATTAGTGTTATAAGTGGGACTTTGTGTCTATCTACTGTGGCACAATTGAAATCTTGCAAAGATAGGCACAGAAATGCATTAGAGGAAGGAACAACAATCTGGCCTGAAACTAGAAAACATGTTATGTTTAGAATTATGAGTGCCCTTCAAGTCCTACTTTTATTCAATAATGGATATAACTGACAATGCCTGGGCAGGACAGCACTAGCCATTACAATTCATTGAAATTGTCCCCAATCGCTTCATCATGCAACTGTAGTACTTTCTTCACCCAAGTCTCACACTTACTCTTGTAATGAAATGGGAGCTCTCGCTCCAGCTTAATATGTAAGCAGTTTCAGCAAAAGCTGATCAGAAAAAAAATTTATCAGACTCAGGCTTTGAGTCTGGAAAAAACAAGATTATGTACTGGGGGTAAAGGGAGAAAATAATGAAGATGATGATAATAACAACAGCATTTATATAACATTTTAAGCTTAGCAAAGTGCCTCATATATGTTATTTCATTTGATTCTCACAACAACCCTGTAAAGATCCAAGCTATTATCATCCCCATTTTTATAAAATTTTATTTTATTTTTATAAATTTTTATAAAATTTTATTTTTTATAAAATTTTTATAATTTTTTTTATTTTATAAAATTAAGTAATACACAGAGAAGTTAGGTTATTTTCCTAGGATCACATAGGTAGTAAGCATTTGCAGCAAGATTTGAATTCAGGTGATAAAATGGACAACCATCAAGTTTGAAAATTTAACAAGGCAAAACAGAGTAATAGATAAGAGATATGAGTATCTCTTTTTCCCCATCATCCAACTCCTAGGAGAATGGAGAAAGAAGCAATGGAAACTGTAACCTAAGGTATGGACTTGATAGAACTGGTTCATAATATCCTCTTTTTTGTTTTTGTAAATATATCAACATATAATTTTAAGTTTAATTTTCTTGGCTGTTAATGAAAAAGAAAATTAATCACTGCTAAAAATGGAGTCAGAAAAAAAAAAGAGGTAAGGAAGCAAGAAACTTTTTAGATGACCTTGTTTATGACCAGAGTCAGATTTTAACATTTTTTTTTTCCATTTTGTCCAGCCTGGCCAATTAGGGAAACAGGAAAAAAAGAGAGAAAAAAAGATTCTTCATTCCCAAGATCTCTTGCACTGCAGGGAGAACCAAATTCATAAATCAGAATAACAAACCCTATACATTTAAGAAAGCCACCATGTGCTTTTTATTATTACGAATTTGGTGAGTTTGTTGCAAACTATAGTTAAAAAGAAATTGGACTTTGAGGGTATTTTTCTCTGTAGATCAAATTCTCAAATTATTTGGATTATCTTCATTCAGGATGCATACATATATCTTTCTACAGTGCTAGATGATGCAGATCTTTCCATCTCTTTCACCTGGACTGTTATAATAGCCTCCTAATTAGTTTCCTTGTATCCAGTTTCTCTCCTTTCCAATCCATTCTTTTTCCCCTGAAGAAATTTGGGCTAAGTGACTTGCCAAGGGTCACATAGTTAGGAAGTATTAAAAATCAGAGGTCAAATTTGAACTCAGGTTCTCCTGACTTAAGGACTGGTACTCTATCCACTTTGCCATCCAGCTGCACCTCCCCCCTCCCCCTTAATCCTTTACAAACAGTTAACACAATATTATTCATATTATTCATTCCTTACTGACTCTAGAAGAAAATGTAAAATTTTAGTTTTAGCAGTGAAAGTTCTTTACAATCAGGATTCGGCTAAATTTTACATAACTCCTCTTCACAAAGCCTACATCCCTATTAAGACTAACCAGTCTAGGGGCAGCTAGGTGGTGCAGTGGATAGAGCATCAGCTCCGAAGTCAGGAGGACCTGAGTTCAAATCTGGCCTCAGACTTTAACACTTCCTAGCTGTGTGTCAGCCGCTAGCTGGGCAAGTCACTTAACCCCAACTGCCTCAGCAAAAAACAAACAAAAAAGATTAATCAGTCTATTTGCTGTTCTGAGCCACAAGCTTTCATTGCCCTTGCTTCATCTTTGCACATCTGACATATACTCTGTCTTCAACTCTTCATCTAGATCTAAGCCCATTTCCAAAGCTCAACTCTAGTGCCATGTCCGTCAGGACTTCCCAATTTCCCCAAGAATGAGTCCTCTTATCTCTCCCCAATTCATCCCCACTGAAAGTATTTGTATTTGTATTGTTTTTCATGTGTTGACTATATTTTTTGTGCAAATACTATTCCCAATAGAATGCAAGCTCCTTGAGGAAAGGGTCTTTTAAATTTTTGTCTTTTAATTCCCAGTACCTATAAAGAGACTGCCAGAATTTACTTAATAAATAATTGTGAAATTTAACTGAATTTTTCATATAGGCAATAGGAAAACACTAGACATTTTGAACAAGTGAATAATATACTATGAATTAAGAAATTTTTTTCCCCCAAAAGTGTGAAGGATGGGCTAGAGATAGATGGAACTAGAGGTACAAAGACCAGTTTAAATTCTATTAGACCTTTGAAACCAGAAAGAACTGGAATTCAAACCCTGCTTTTGGCACATAATAGCTGTATGACTTTCAGTAATTCATTCAATCTTTCAGGATCCTAAACAATTCTCTAAGACCACAAGATGCAAAACAAATGTCCAGAGAGTTCTTCTTCATAAGAATTTCTCAAGAAAATCACAGGTCCATGGTTCTACGACTATGCCATGAAAAATTAAGGAACTATGAGTCAAGCTATAATACATAATGGTTAAAAAAAATATTAATACTATCAACATTTCTTGAAGTTCAACTATGAACAAAACAATGTACAAAGTATGAAAAGACAACTTTTGAAATTATTAAGGAGAGCAAAAAGATAATCCTAAATGGAATTACAGGAAGTTAAAGCATAAAAACATGGAAGATAAGCACAGCTAATTAAAAACAAACATGCTGCCATAGCTTTTTTTTTTTTTAAAGTAATACAAATTTGCCTATAGACTGAGGAAAGGAAAATGAATGGGAAGCAGGAGACCAATGCCCTGGAGTGAGGTGCGTAGCATATATGGAGACTGGGTATGGAGAAGGAAGCAGAGAAAGAACACAAATGAGTCAGGGCCAGACATAAGAGGGCCTGACCAGAATCAAGAAGAAAAACATGGTGGGTAAGGAAAGCAGAAATACAACACAAAGACAAATAGGAAAGAATGAATGACACACAGTGTATTTGGAGTCAGGAACAAATATGGACTAGAGACACACATATAGTTCCAGAGAGCAGATACATGGAAGACAGACACTTTGGGGCCAGATGCACAGGTGGGTTGGCAGAATAGGGCAAAGGTCTTCTTTCTGTGCATCAGAGGTCTCAAGCCAAGCCCCAGTCAAGAATTAGCAGGATCTCTCCTACTGTCAGCTCTTCTGCTTTCACTTGGAGGGTTTCTTTCTTTCTTTCTTTTTGAGGGAGAGTTGGAATACAGGGCTTGGGAGAAAGGCAGCATTGGGAGCCCACAGAATATTGAGCCAAGGGGCAGGAACAAAGAGGACAGTACTGTACAGTAAAATTAACAAAGATTTTTGGTTTTTCCCCATGGGAATGCAAATTTCTTTCAGAATTCTTTACATAAAGTGGAATGTGCATAATAAGAATTTACATATAGTAAGAACTATTTATAAAAATATCTCTTAAGTAAAATGTATATATTTGAAAGTGCTCCAAGTTCTTTAAAAAGGAGGGCTATCAATAAGTTCTAGCTCTTTTATTATACTATTTTATAAAATAGCTCACCTGTATTTAAATTTCCTGGGATTTCTTCTTCGATCTCTACTATTGTGGTAGTGTGGACAAGCATAACCCTGACGACAGAGGCGAGGTGGTTTTGGACACTGTTCGGTCTTGTAGCCACCCAAAACAAAATTGGTATCTGAAAAAAAAAAATGCTTCATTTGCAAACAGCAATAAATTAATATTCACCCAATCAAATTCAAGTACATTTATAGAGCTCCTGTCACTACTATCTGCCTGACCTTAAACAAATTACTTAACTCCTCTGGGTTCTAGTTTTCTCACCTTTGGATTAGATGGCCACTAAAGTCCCCTCTGGGTCTAAATCTACAATCTTTATGTGCCTAGTACTGTGGATACAAACAGAAAAAGATAACTATCAACAAGAAGCTTTCACTCCTGTCTCAGGATTGAAGAAATATTCCATGTTGTATAAATGTTGTTAATTTTTTTTTGGTGTTCTAATCAACTTATATATATATATATATAATGTAATGACAATTACATGTCAAGAAAATGTTTAGTAATCACTTTTATAGGATTTTGAGTTCCAAATTTTTCTCCCTTTCTTTTCCTCCCCTCTTCCATAGATAGCAGGCAGTTTGATACAAGTTATACATATGTGCTATCATGTAAAATGGTTATGAAAGAAGAAAAAGTTCAAACATGAGAAACAAGGGGGGAAAAATATGCTTTCATTTGAACTCTGGATCATCAGTTCTTTATCTGGTTATGGATAGCATTTTCCCTCGAGTCCTTTATACTTGTCTGGAGTTGTACACATATTTAATCTGCTCTGGATTGAATGCTGTCTTGGGGAAGTGGGGGAGTACATAAGAGGGAGAAAAAGACAAGGTTTTGCAAAGGTAAATAAAAAAGTTTTTTTCTTAAACTTAAGTATACAGAATTATCCTACCAAGAACAAATTAAATTTTATTAAGAAAAACATATTTAGTAACCACACAAGAGGGCATGAAGAATGGCTTTGTGACTAAAAAGAACTTGATGAAAAAAAAAAAATCTAAAAAACAAAACATCTGATAATATTGTTGTGATTACTATATATAAGATCCTATGAAATGTGTACATTCATAAATGTTGGTTAAATGAGAGAGAATTGCCTACAAGAAACCTACAAGTCACAAATAAGCAAAGGGAAATTCTATGCTGGATCTTATCCTCAGTAACAGGAAAGAATTGATGCTAGAGTAAAAATAATTGAGAACTGAAGGGAACTAACTACTCCATCCTAGAATTTGTGATAAAGGAAAAAGAATTTATATTTGAGAAAGCAGGTTTCAAAGAGTTCAGAGAAAAGAAAGAGGTGGGATACCATGAGCTGAAATGTTTCAGAGGAAGCCAGTCTATAAGGGAGAGGAGATGCTCAAGAATAAAATTCTGAAGACACAGAGAGAAATTCCAAATGAAGAGGAAAAAAAGATCCATCTAAAGAGATTGTTGTTGACACACAAGGGAATTTACCAGACAAGTTGAACTTTTAAAAGAAATTTTTAAAAGAACTTTTTAAAAGAAACTGAAGCAAGCATCTTAGATAACAGAGAATATCAAAGCACAGTAATTCATAAAAATAGTGTCAGAAAATGAATTCAGGCTGAAGATGGAAGCTAAGAACAAAAACAAAAAAAAAAAAAAAAAAAAGATTTTTAACTTTATTGGGAGAAAAAGAAATGGCAGAATCTTTGGGGTTATGGGGATAATTATATTAATTTTTTTTTGGTGAGGCAATTGGGGTTAAATGATTGCTGCAGTAACACAGCCAGGAGGTGTTTAGTGCCTGAGAGGCTGGATTTGTATGGGAATAATTAAAACTGGGAGAGCAGTTCAATTCTGATTTTCTTTCTGTTTTCAATAGCAAAGATTTCCTGGAAATGACAAAAGAAAAATAGCTAATAGATGTTGATACTCAATACATGTAAAGAGATACTCAATATATGTAAAAGAGTATGCACATTTTGGGATAATAAAAGAACATAGAAAACAGAAGTAATAAATACCCTAAAACTTGAGAGAAGATCAAATAGTGTCTCATTAAAAGGAAGAGAATAGCCTAAGAACTATAGGCTAGTGAGTCTGACTTCAATTTCTGGGGAAATTTTAGCCTGGATCATTAAAGAGATAGTTAGTGAACATCTAGAAGCAAAAAGAATGATTTACAAAGAACTAAAATGGCTTAATTAAATAATAGGTCAAGTCTAATTTCACTTACAATGTGTATAAGATTACTAAACTAGAAGAAAATGACAATGATATGGATACAGCTTACCTAGATTTTAACAAACCTTTCAATATTACTCTCCCCCCCTCAATATAATATTTTATATTTCCAATTACATGTAAAGACAAGGTTTTTGTTTTGTTTTGGCTGAAGCAATTGGGGTAAGTGACTCGACCAGGGTCACACAGCTAGTAAGTATTAAGTGTCTGAGGCTGGATTTGAACTCAGGTCCTCCTGATTTCAGGGCCAGTGCTCTATCCATTATGCTGCCCCATAAAGATAGTTTTTAAAATTCATTTTTGTAAAATTTTGAATTCCAATTTTTTTCTCCCTCCTTTCCTTACACAAATTTTCGTATTACTCATGTTGTGAAAGAAAAGTCAGAATAGGGGGAAAAAAACTAAGAAAAAGCAAACACAAAAAAGTGATGCTTTGATCCACATTGAGTCTCCATATTTCTCCCTCTACTTGCAGATGCCACTTTAACCCAGTCTATTGGATTTGTCTTGGATTACTGCATTGCTGAGAACAGCTAAGTCTATCATATTTAATCATCACATCTTGATATTAGTGTGAACAAGTTCTCCTGGTTTTGTTTCAGTATTACTTTTATAGAGAAAGTGGAGAATTAGTTATTAAATAATATAGTAAGTGGATTTGGAACTATTTAGATGTCTCAATATGTAGCTGTTATGGTGCAGCACACAGACTCGTCTAGTTCTATTTAGCATTTTTATCGATTGCCTTAAATAAAGAAACAGTTTATTCATTAAATTTGCAAAAGACAGAAAGCTAGAACGTTGGATGACAACCCATATCCAAATAAATCTTGACAGGATAGAACACTAGTAAGATGAAATTCAATATGGATAGATGTAAAATCCTATATATGCGTAAGAAAAAAAAAATCAACTTACAAGATGAAGAAGGCATGGTTCTAAAAAAGATCTGAGAGATTTTAGTAGAATACAGGCTTCATATTAGCCAGCAGTATAATATGGCAGCCAAAAAAAAAAAAAAAAAAACACCAAACAAATCTCAACTAATTTGATATTGGGTTGCATTAAAGGGGGCATACCTTCCAGATATAGGAAATCACTTTATATCTGAATCCTACTCTCACATAACTTACACATGACTCTCACATATATACTTAGAGTATATATGTGAGTTTAAGAAGGATATTGATACGTTAGAGAGCATTCAGAAAAGAACAAAGAAAATAGTAAATAGATATGAATCCATGTCATATAAGAACTGGTTGAAAGAACTGGGTATTTTTAGCCCATGACAGTTGTCTTCAAGTATCTCCTCTAAAGAAATTAAATTCCTTTTGTTTGATCAAGGAGGACCAAACCAGGAGCAATATGGAAAAGCAATAAGCAGAGACAATGAGACCTATAGAGAAATAGAATGAATTGCCTGGAAAGAACAGACTGGACAAGATGACCTTTGAGTTCCTTAACATATCTCATATTCTTGGATTCTTTCCTGAAATGCTAAATGTTTTTCATCTCAGGGATGATATGGACCCAATGGAGTTTCTGAACAGGAGAATGACATGGTCAGATGGACTGGAGGAGTAGAGGCAATATGGACTCTCAAGATCTGTTCAAGATCTACCTGTAACTTGTGCTAGTTATAAGACTATGAGCAAGTCAGCTAACCTCTTAGTAGTTGGAGGCAAGTCTTTATATACTACAGACTAATTGGAAATTTATATCTACATTAACTGGAGATGGGGGGTTTCCCACGTTAGAGTTCTCCAAAATCAACTAAATCATAGATCTAGAGCAAAAGACAAAATAAATGTAATAACCAGGAATGACCCATAAATGTGGGTGGCTAAGAAGAAATAAAAGAAATACTGAAAAAGTCATAAGAAATAAACAGAATAAAAGAAAAATAAACCCTCTAACTATAAGCACATAGCTGAACACAACACTTAACAGCAATGAAACTGACGTTAAATTCAATTAACATTAATTCTACTTAAACTTAAAAGAAAACAGTATTCATATCTTTTAACAAATGGTAAATAAGAGAGAATAAAAGAAAGAATAAAAGAGAATAAGATGAAGAATTCCCTAAAGTCAGCTGGAGAACTGATTTGATTGGTAGAGGGAGACTCCTCACAGATACTTCACTACCTTGGTCAAACAACAGCTTTAGACAAAAAGACATGAGAAGCAAATGAAGACATGCACAAACATTCTCAATGAATTATTTGCACTATTTTGCTCAAAGGTTTTGATGACTATTTGGGGGGAAGAGGTTTCCTACATCTGTTTTCCTGAAAATAGTTCATAACTTTAAAAATAGATAATATTTACATACTGCTTTATAGCCACAAAGTATTTTTATCCCATTTCCTTCTTAATAAGAAAAAAAAGTACAAATACCACTACTCTAATGAAAATATAAGGGTAAAGAAGCAATGCAAGTCTTTTCTGAGAAAATCAAGGCTCAATGAGGTCAAGTGACCTGCCCATGGTAATCCAGGTAAGAAAAGGACCAGCCAAGATTAGAATGCAAATCCTATTTCAATCCCCATATTCTTTTTGTTACAGCACAGTGCTTTATAAGAGAAATAATGAAAACTGGAGTGACACAAATAAAATGAAAATGTGGAAAAATTATTCCATTTTTTAAAATTATATGATATTCAGGTTATGCCATGATTCCATCAGGATGGGTATTACACCTCTACCAAAGATGACCACTTTGGACCTCAAGAAATTACCATTATAAGCTACCATTCCTGAGAAAATGTATCACCTGGAAACCAAATTATTTCTGACAATCCTCTCCACATTTAGCAAAGCTAGTCAACAACTAAAAGACATTAAATCTGTGAAGAGGGCCTGACCTTAAAGCTTTTCTTACTTGACAGGAACTGCCAAAGTTTATATTCTATTGGAATTGATCTTCAAAATTCCGCTATAATTCCTAAACGATGACAAAGTACTACCTGCTCCACCTTCTGGTGGAAGATTTGTTATTTGAGGCTATTTTAAATATGAAAAACTCATGTTAATTCAATTAAAACATATTTGATGTGTTGGGCAGGTGGGTAGTACCGTGGATGGGAGGTTGAACTTAAGAAGTAGAAGTAGATAAAAAATTCAAGATGATCTGAATTAGATCCTAACTCAGAAATCATCACTTGTGTGATCTTGTGGACAAGTTACTTAACTTCTCTTATCCTCTTGTCTTCATCTGTAAAATGGGGAGAAAAGCTGAATGATTTTGCTATTTTCAAAAGTACAATGATCCAATGTACAATGATACTCTGAAGATTTATAATAAAAAATGCTCTCTATACCCTGTTGAAATCTTTACAAAATGTTAAGCCATTAGAGTTGATAGAGACAATAATTATCTAATTTGGCATGGTTCAATACGATTGATTGGATCTTAGAAGAAGATATTTTGGGCCAGAACTTGAAACAAGGTACCAAGTACAACTGATAGAAACGATGCTTGTGTTCACACCTTTAGAAAGCTCATAAGTATCTAAATACTAAATGGAGTTCACATGTTTGGGAGATTTCAGGGCTTAGTATGGCTTAGTATGAGATATCCGAATTCACACCTCCCTTAGGGCCAGAGAGCAGCACTCTGGGAGATAACCCAGAATCCCTCTCTCTCCAGAAGGCAGAGTTAACCTTTGGGAGATTATATATATATATACACACACACACATACACACATACACACACACACAGGAAGCTGTTAGAGCTTGGGGCAGAGTTTTTCTTGGGAGCATTCCCAGGAGTCGGAGAGGAGCACTCTGCAAGAAAGCCCACAAGCCTATCTTCGAGGCAAGAAAAATTCATCGTATCTTCTACCTTGGTGCTGGCTGGAGTTGGAAGGACAAACCTTTGGATTTGGAGACATTCGGAGGGAGATCTTGGAACCAAGCAGAGAGATAGGCCTCTGAGCTAACTGGGCTACATTGAAGGACACAACAAAAGATCTGAACTCTTTTATCACCTGGCTGTGTTTTGAAAAAAGAACACCACAATACCCAGAGAAAGAACCAATTGTATCTGAATACAGATTGAAGCATACTCTAGCTTCTTTTTTTAACTTGATTTTTATTGAAGATTTTTTTTGAGGTAGGGGAAAATCTCTGTTTTCTTTCCTAACGACTTTTATGGAAATGTTTTGCATTCACAGGTGCCTTCTTAATGAGATTTGGGGGGTAGGGAGGAAGGGAGAGAATCTGGAACTCAAACTTTTAAAAACAAATGTAAAAAATTGTTTTACATGTTAACTGGGGAAAATAAAAATATGAAATATTAAAAAAAATTAAATGGGGATAAAAAAAGCACCTACTTTGTCAGGTGGTGAAGATCAAATGAGAATGTAGGATGCAAAACACTTTACAACCAATAAAGTACTACTCCTTAAGTATTGGCTATTATTATTATTATTAGGCACTAGGAATTTAAAAACAAACTACAGTCCCAGCTCTAAAAGAATTTAATACAATTTTGATGGTGTTAATAATAATCTTAGCTGACATTTCTCCTCTCTGGTTACCTCTCTCCACACTCTTCTCACCAACAGCTTTGCTTCTATCTTGGGCCCTCTATTCTCCTTATTAGTAAATGTTTCATATAGAACCCAATTTTAGTAAAGTACTAGGTATAATTCACTTTACTCCCTCTTCTACAGTCTCCTAATCTAAAACCATGATCAGATTAAATTCTTGGATATGGTGTCTCAGTCTACTTATATCTACAAGACTTAACACAATGCTTGATATATGGTAAGGACTTAATTTTTTTTTCATTCATTCATTCATTCATTCATTCATAGGCTTGAAGGTCTACAAAGTACCTGATGAATATTTTATTCATTTAACTCTTAAAACAAGCCTGTGAGAGAGTGTTATTATAATTTTCCATATGATGAAACTGAGGTTCAAATAGATTAAGTGACTAAAGTGGGGGAATAAAGCTAATAATTATCTAGAACAGGATTCAAAATCAGTTCTTCAAGACCAGTCACTATTCTAAAAGCAAACTGACTTTCTAAAAAAGAAGCAAAGGACAAGACATGTACAGAAATGGAAGTATGATCTAAAGCAAACTGTATAAAAGGCAAAAAAAAAAAAAAAAGGTTCAAAGTAACATGAGAATAATCGAAGAGGGAGAAATCCCATATCTTTAGCAGGGGAAAGTAAATAATCATGTTCAGCTAGAATAGTAGAGTACGTAAAAAGAAGTTAAACGAAATAAGGCTGAAAAGATTCCTTCAATGAAGTTGAAGTGAAATTGTGGAGGACCTTAAATAACAGGTTAAAGAATCTGCATTTAATCTTATGGGAAATAAAAAGCCACTCAAAAGTTTTTGAGTAAAAGAATGCTAAAACCAGACAAGAACATTAAGGATGCTATTACAGCATATCTTTGGAGGACAATGCAAATAGGAGAGATGAAGCCCTTAACTGATCACAATCTATTAGATAGAATAGGGGCATTAAAACAATTAAACTTTTCTCCAAAAGTTCAGTGCATAGCTTGCAGCCTCCTGCTCTTATTTTAGGGAACTTCAATACAGTGACAATCCTTCACATGTACCAATCTCACAGTTCCTTAATTTACTAATTTACTATGCTCTTCTCCAATCCTACAACAAAAATGTTCATATTTTTGATCTTGTCATTATCCAAAGATGCTCCACATACATATTCATGATCTCTGAAATTCCCTTTCCTGATGGGAATCTATTGTTACTCTTACCTCTATGTCACAACCCCAAACCTTGTTTCTCCATACCCAAAGGAACCTTCAATTCCTTCAGTGCTCTCCCCAGGCCATCACCCATGCACTACTACACTTTTCTATTCCCCATCTTGATCCTTGGTGAACTAATTTAACTCCACACTGTCCTCTTTTCTTAAGACTTTTAAGCCCTTAGAGTATGGCCAAATCTTAGTCTTTATATCACTCCCATAATCTGCCACCTTCATTCCCATACACGTGCCACTGAACAAAACTGGAGAAAATCATGAAACTATACTAACTGCAAACATTACAAATTTATGTAACACAATGTTAACTGGGCCACTACTAATATTTTCATGCCTCCTTCATGAACTCATTGTCTCACCACACAAGTTCTTCCAAACTTGTTCATCCTTCCTCAAACTGTCATGACTCCCTCTCTCAGCTGAGATCCTTGTCTCCTATTTTATTTTTTTAAACTTGAGGCAAATTCTAGAGAGTAATTTGGAACTATTCCCAAATGATTATAAAACCGTGCATATCCTTTGATCTAGCTGTGTCACTAGTAGGTCTGTATTCCAAAGAGATAAAAGAGGGAAGGGCCCACATGTGCAAAAATATTTATAGTTGTTCTTTTTATGGTAGCAAAAAACTAAAAATTGAATGGATGCCCATCAATTGGGGAATGGCTAAATAAATTATGGAATATTAGTGTAATGGAATGTTATTTTTCCATAAGAAAAGAGGAGCAGCCTGATTTCAAAAAAGCCTAGAAAGATTTAACATAAACTGATGCTGAGTGAAGTGAGCAGAATCAAAAGAACACTGTATATAGTAACAGCAAGACTGTGATGATTTAGTTCTTCTCAGCAATACAGTGATCCAAGACAATTCCAATAGACTTGGGATGGAGGACATACTTCAGAGAGACAACTACAGAGACTAAATGAAGATCAAAGCATACTATTTTCACCTTTTTTTTGTTTGCTTTTTTTCCTTGTGGTTTTCCCCTTTTGTTCTGATTTTTCTTTCACAACATGACTAATATGGAAATGTTTAAAATGATTGTACATACATAACATACATCAGATTGCTTGGGGAGAGGGAAGGTAAGGGAGGGAGAAAAAAATTGGGACTCAAAATCTTACAAAAATGAATGTTGTCCTGCTGTATGACTGGGCAAGTCACTTAACCCAAATGCCTTGCCAGAAAAAAAAAATTGTTGAAAACTATCTTTATATGTAATTGGAAAAATAAATATTTTTGAAATAACTATTGAATTTATACTATTGAAATTTTTTTTAAAAAATCTCACTCCAAGGGCAATGGCAAAATTATATATAGTTACAAGCAAGTTGCAAAGGCCTTATATTTAAGAGCTGGAATAAAAGACATAACTGAAAACAGGGTATGACTATAAAAGATAAAGATTCAGTTAACATCAAAAAAGAGATGAAACTGACAATAAAGGTAAGCAGTACCCTGATACCTTGAGATAAAAAAAAAAACAAAACAAGAAGGCCTCCAGCATGCTCTGTAATAAAATAAAAATAAAATAAAAGAGTAATTTTGCTAAACAGAGACAACAGTACAGTGCAAAAAGTACCACACAGATGAAAACAAAGATTATCAACAATAATAAGGGTATAAAAATGTCCTAATTCTAGGAAACTCCCCCCACCCCCTAAATGGTCTAAAAAAAAATAGTGAATTAGGGCAAATATATACTTTCAAATTATAGAAAGACTTTATTTTGAGGATGGCTCAGTGAATTTCAATTCACCTTTATGGTTAAATACTCAAGAAAACCTAAACAAAGACAGATGCAGCAAGAGGTGAGAGGAGACTGAATGATAGAATGTTACCTTGCCACCTGGGATCTTCCCCAAGGATTTTTTCTATCATTGCCTGGCTAGCTAAGACTCCAGGTTGCAAATCAGGAATGCTGTCTCCACTGCCAAGTTGGCCATTTTGTAAGGCTTCTTGTGCCTGAAGTTCCCTAAAACCAAACAACAAGTAAGTTTACAAATATTAAATCTTCAGACTCCTTTTCTTTAAAATTCCCTAAATAAAATATTTAAATTCATTTTGTTATATCACTCTTAAGAACCCTAAGTACGACTAAAGACAAAGGTGAAGTCATTAGCAAATATCCTGCCAAGGAAAACCCCCAACATTCTTGGAATCCCACATATGACATGACTCCCAAAAGCTTTATTAAATATTTTATTTCCTACATATTAGAATGGATTTTGAATTATTAACTTCTTTTAGAGATATCTAATAACCTTGTATATTTAGTAAGTTCCCTGCAGTTAAATTCAGCATTATTAGAACTTAATAATTTTATAAAAAAATAAAATTACTCTCAAAAATGTGACTATTTAGGTAAATGATCATTTTTTAAAAGTGACATTATAGCTGGTTCAACTATGCAAACCATTATAGAACAATTATACAAATGAGAAGTTTAATTACAACTCAGTTGAAAAAAAATTATTTCACCTTATATCATATACTGGTGGTCTAAGATCAAGAGGGCCATGAGCAAAGGCACAATGGAGTCCATTCTTCACACAATGGCCACGAGCATCTGTTTCATGAATACATGTACCAGTCTTATAATATCTGAGATGATATTTTCTTTCAGTGTCCCCAGTGGTCCGATGTAAATAAGGACACCTGTAAAAAAAAAAAAAAAAAAAATCATATCCAATTCTTAAGAATCTTATAGAGTATTATTATAATTTAATTTCATTTACATATTTATTCCTTAGTCAACTCTTCTTCAACTTTCTTCATCATGGAAAATAAAAAGAAATTCTTTTACCTTTGAGTATTTTTGATCAATAAAACAGTTACTTGATCACTTAGCTCAATGTAAAATTATCTGACTAGTATAAAATACAAACATATCATTGATAAAAGATAATATTAAAAGAGAAATTACTTTCACATTAAATAATCTCTTTATTCATCTGAAAACTAATCAGACTAAATCACTTACTTTACATTTATTAGAATTCAAAGAATAAAAGTTAATGAAACACACAATAGAAGGACTGTTTTTTACTACATCACTACCATGTCAATTTTGTACAAGACAGTACAATCTCTCTTCTGTAGCTAAAGGGAAAAATTTCTTACTCAGATTAACACTGAAAAAAGTGATTAACTTCAATGAAATAAAAAAGTACCTCATAAGTATCTTCAATATAGGCAAAAGAGAATATCTACAACCTGAATAAGTAAGCTATATCTGGACATATGCCCTCAAAGACTTCAAACCAGTTCTTTACCTCAAATAAGGTGCCTTCCAAATTAAAAACAGGAAGCTCTCGGGTACTTATATTTAAAATAGGGGGCACATAAAGTAATTCTGAATGGAAAAGGCTACATTATATTTTTAAAATAAACTTCACATTTTATAAAATATTAAAATTTATGATTTATAGTTCCAATAGAGCAGTAATGAATTGAACCAGCTATACCGAGCGAAAGAACTCTGGGAGATGACTATGAACCATTACATAGAATTTTTGTCTGCCTGCATTTTTGATTTCCTTCACAGGCTAATAGTACACTATTTCAAAGTCCAATTCTTTTTGTATACTAGTATTGTATTTGATTTATACTTTAACATATTTAACATGTATTGGTCAACCTGCCATCTGGGGGAGGGGGTGGAGGGAAGGAGGGGAAAAATTGGAACAAAAGGTTTGGCAATTGTCAATGCTATAAAATTACCCATGCATATAAGTTGTAAATAAAAGGCTATAATAAAAAAAAAAAACAAAAAAAAATAAAATTTATGATTTAGCTCATTAAGCTCCTACTATATTCAAGGTATCAATATCAGGTACCAGAGATATAAAGAAAAATAAAATTTGTCCTTAAGTAGCTTATGATTCACTGAGGTAACAAAAGATAAAGTGTGTACAAAGTCATTTCAAGAAGGAGTGAAGACTTGCTATTAATTGGCTGATGCAAAAACAATCTACTTTCAAGGAAACAAGGAATCCCACTAGGCTGAAGTGAAAAGCGATGGTGGGGAAATTATATAGAAGCATGGGAAGCAGAAAATGGCACACAATGTACTGGAAAAGGCTAGCAAGCCAGTGTGACTAAAATGAAGAGTATCTGAAGAAAAGGACTATGAAATAACATTGGAAATATAGGGTGGCTACAAGTAATGAAAGGCATTAAATGTCACAATGAGCATTTTATTATTTTTTCCTTGAGACAATGGAGAATCAATAAAGATGAGGGAGGGGGTTGGGAAGGGAGAAAGAAAGTAGGACAGCATTATAACAGTGCAGATGAAAGATTCTAAGTGCTTAGACTTAAGAGAGAATCTATATGAATAGAGTGAAGGGGATGGATGAAAGGATTTGTAGAGATAGAATAAAGACAACTTGGCAAGTGATTAGATATGGACATTGAGGGAAAGAGAAAGTCAAGAATGACTCTGATATGGTAGCTAGAAAGATGGTAGTATTGTCATTAGCAATGGGACCATTTAGAAGAAGTAAGGTTTTTCAGAGTAATGCGATATTTGGTACATGCTGTCTATGAGATGCCTACAGGTCAGTTAAGTGGGTATGTCCAGCATAAATCCAGCATGCAATGTGTGAGTGAGACTAGAATTCAGAAGATAGATTAGGGGTATACATATATAAATTTGGAAGCCTTCGGTATGGTGAACTGAATTCATGGTATTGATGGATTGTGAGGCAGACTAAAATATAAGTAAGTTATGGAGAAAGAAAGTCAGAACAAAATTTAAGAAAGACAGAGATAAGAAGGAAAATAACAAAGAGACCTGGGAATCAGAATAGGGAAGAAAACAAGTGCACAATGAAGAAAGAGATGTTAGATCTTCAATTTGATCCTGCAGATATGACTTCAATGGGGAAAAAAAAAAATCTTCATAAGAATTTAATTGTATTTACATTTATACCATTCTATTTTTTACTTCCAAACAATTGATCATCTCTCTATATTTTCAGACGTTGATCAAATGTGATGTTAAACAAATCTTGATCATTAAAAAAAAGAGCAAAAAAGCTCATGCCAAGAATGCAGTGCTCCATTTATAAATTATTGACCCAAGTAAGCATAGCCTAAGTGATTGATTTTCAAAATTACCACCACAAAATAAAGCTTCTTCATAGAAGCAAAATTTATTAAAAATACGTAAGAAAAAAATTTGCATCAACAAAATGTTTTAAAACTCCATAAAAAAAATAGCAGGCAGAATAGTGAGCATTCTCACAGGACAGGACACTAAGTTCCTTCTAAAATGTTACTTCCTAAAGTTATACATATTGCTAGCACCACTCTTAACTTATTTGGAATGATCCTGAAGTCCTAAGTCAGTGATGAGTGAACTAATATATTTTGAACTTTTCTATATATTTTGTTGTTGTTCTTGGTGATAGAGTGCCAGACCTGAAGTACGAAATAATTGGGCTCAAATCCTGCCTTAAAACATTTAACTAGTTGTATATGGTCCCAGGCAACTGACTTCACTCCTTTGGGCCCTAGTTTCCTCATCTAAAAAATTGGGGCTGGACTACACAACTTCCTGACAGGTAAATATGTACTTTTGCTTTGGTTCTAAGAGCTATATTTATGTTCCGAACAAGCAAAAGCTATGTAAAATGAACATTTTAGCTGTTTATTATTTAAAAGATATTTTGCATTAAATCTTTTTCCATCAGAGATTCTTTAGCTGTTATTTACATTAAGTATTATGTTATATAAAACCTTCAAAATAAAATAAAAACACACAATACATGGCTTTAAGGAATTCTTGTTTCAAAACACCACAGAGGCTTAATGCTTAGCTATTTAAATAAAGTCCCTAATCCTTGGTCCTTCTTGTAGTCATTCTTTTGAATTAAGAAGCAGGGCTTCTTATCAAAAGTTTAAGAAGAGAGTAAATTACAGAAGAGAAATTGTGAGAGGAAGGAAAAAGGAAAAAGAAATTCTATAACAACCAAAGGAGACCGGATGTATTTTATGTCAGTGATCCAGTGCAGTTTAAATTTCCTCTACTATTTTTTGGACTTTGTAACTCACACAATACTAATCTGATCTGCCTACAAACATATTTCTTGATCCCATTTAACCATCATGCTAGCACCTCCAATATCAAACCTTGGGAAAAAGAGAGATAGTAAGAAGTAGTAGATAGAGAACTAGATTTAGAGTCTACAAGACCTGGATTTGAACTCTATCTCTGGCATTTACTGGCCATGTGACCATGGGGTGGTTATTTCACAAAGACAAGTGGGCCTCAATTTTACTATCTATAAGATGAAGATAACAAAACCCATAGTACCCATCTCTCAGAGTTGTGATGATCACAAGATAATGTATATAAAATTTTTTTAAGTGCAATGTAAAAGTAGACTATTATTAAAAAAAAAATTCAACAAACATTTACAAAGTACCTATGATATGCCAGTCACTAGGTTGCATACTGAGCAGGAAGTAGTCTCTGCTCTTAAGAACCTCAATCTAATTTAACTTCCTTCTTTGTAAATTCATTCAAAAGAGCTAAAAAGCAATGGCTACCAATGGGTTTACCCGCAATTCTGACAGAGTATAGAGCACTAAAGGTATCTTTTCATTTAGGAAACAACAGTAACCCTAAAGCCCCCGACCTTAGAGTGTTATTGTTCTAACAATGCTTCTCAGTCTTCTGGTCTTAGGATAGTCCTACATACATAGCTGAGTGTCAGATACATAATCTGCTGGTCAGTGATAATCAAATTCCTGAGACTACTCCTCAATTCTACCTCTGGAACATAAAATAAGCATATTAGTGGCAGAAAGAAGTGGATAAATTTGTCTCCCTGCTCTTCCTTGTTTGTTTAATTCATTTGGAATTTTGCCTGCTTCAACTGGCATTACAATTACAATAAACTGCCCTTTGACTTGGAGATGGGTTCAAGCCTGCCTGGAAATTCACCTCGAACACACTAGTCTGTGACCCTCCCAACCTTTTTGATGGGGGGAACCCTGAAGCTGTCCTCTGACTTTGGGGGGAACACTTGAGAAATTCTCCTTGAACTCTTGAGGAGCTCTCCCCTGCAAAAGACTTGCCCCAGGGAATCAAGATAAGTAATTTCATTCTGTTACACCCTCTACTGAGTTGAAGATTAGTCCAGGGACACTCATTCAACTGAAAATCTATTCAGTTGAATCTATTCAATTGAAAGATTTCGGTCTGATTTCAACTCAAACTGCCCCTAGTCCCCAGCCAAGATAAAAGAGATTTCTGCTCATTCATGTCTTTGCAGAGGCCCAAAGCAGGACCATGCCAAGCCATGGGACCTCTCCTTGGCATAGCTGCCTGCGAGGACTCCCTGCCTACTGAGAAGACACCCTTTTCTCAGTGTTAACCCCTTTTTATCTCTCTGCCAGGATTCCTCTGCTAGACCTTTACTTTTCTGTCAGGATCTTGCCACTGAGGAAGTTGACCTCCTAGCAAAAGCTAACTTCTCAGTGCCAATAAACTTCTTTTTGCCAGTCTAACTTTTCGGGTTTGTAAATTCTTTTACAAAGGACCTGCACCAACCAGAAGGGGTTCCCACACTCTCTGCCCTGTGCCGAACCTCATAATTTTGGGGACCTTTCTTGACAAGGAGAGCCCTAAAACGCTCTGACTTTGGGGGGGAATCCTAAGCTCTCCCCTGAGAGACCCGCCTCAGGGAATCAAGATAAAGTGGTTTTATTATATTATCTGGATGGGACTAGTTGAGTCCAGGACCACTCCCTATTGAATTGGAAATTAGGCCAGAGACACTCATTCAATTCCAAGATTTTCTATTCTGATTCCAGCTCAAATTGCTCCCAGCCTCCACCAAGAACTGCTTATAAAACAAGTTTCCTTCAACCCATCTCCTTGCAGAAGACCTAACATTCCATGCCAAGGAACCTCTTTCTCCCCTTGGCACAGCTGCAACCCTCTGCCTGCTGAAATGATATTCTCTTTCAGCGTTATCTCCCTTTACCTTTCTCACCTATTTTCCTAACAAGACCATATTCATCTCTCTGTCAAGACTTCTCTGCTAGAAACTCTGTCATTCTCTCTCTGCCAGAACTCCTCCACTAGAATCTTTACTTCTCTATCAGGACCGGCCACCAAGGAATTCAGTCTTCTAGCAAAGGCTGGCTTCCCAATGCCAATAATAAACTTCTTTTTCCAGTTTAACTTTAGGGTTCATAAATTCATTTATGAAGGACCTACGCCACCAGAAAGGAGTTCCCACAACTCCCTGCCCTGCGCCAAACCCCATTATTTGGCTCCCTGAATCAAGGGGAGCTGAACCTCATCATTTGAGGACACAACTCCGAACCTCAGCATTCTGAACCTCATGAGCAACCCATGACAGTGAAGAGGGATCACTATTATCTTCGCAGCTAACTAGTCTGGACAAGAGATCCAATTTGTGATTTTGATCTCTCTACATGGGTATTTTCTTGCTGTACAAAAAAGTCCCTCCTCCCTTTACCAGAAAATCTACATAATCAAAAGCTCAGGAGAGACAAAGCAAGGTACACACTGCATAAGATGCCCTAGGTTTACTAGTAGACAGGCTATGAAAGGGTAGAATGATTTTGTACTTCATCAACATATTCTGTACCACAGTCATTAGGATATAAATTTGGTGATCTTAATTGTAGTACAACCTCAAAGTAGGAGCACAGAAATGACATTAAAATGCAACTTAACCCCTTCATTTTAAAGATGAGAAAACTGAGGCATTTAGATTCAGGTCCTTTTCAACATCCTAACCTTATGATAATAAGCCTTGTCATTTTTCTTTTACCAATAAAAATAATTCTATTTTGACTCTTTGTTATGTTCAAAGTTATAAAGTCTTAGTTGAATAGCTAAATGATACTTGGTTACATGATTTTTCCCCCCAAATTAATGTACCTACAGCTATCATATTTTATTTATAAAAAAATTAATTCAGAAAAACATAATGCAGATCCAAGATAATATTTACTTATAAAATGATCCTGTGCAAGTAACATGTTAAGTCAATTAAATGTATATGAATACAAAAGATAAAATAAACCTAATGAAACTAAAAAACATTTGAATAAACAAAATTAGAAAAAGGAAAGAGACTGAGGGGAAATTTTTATATCAAGTATCTCCGATAAGGTTCTGATGTCAGACATATGAACAACTATAGATAAAAGTCATTCCCCAGTAAGTCAAATGAAAATGAACAATTCTCTAAAGAAGAATTGCAAACCATGAAGGAACACTGTAAATCACTAAAAATCATAAAATCAAAATAAGTGAGTTTTGCCTAACACCCACAAATTGCTAAAGACAACAAAAGATAGGAATAATCAATGTTGCTTCAAGAGCTGTGGAAAGATAAAAACACTAATGTTTTGTTAGTGGAGCCACAGATTGGTCTAATCTTTTGGGAAAGTAATGGGAATTATGCTAATAAAGACAATGAAACATACATACCTTCTGATGATGAAATTTCACTGCTAATTATTACACTAAGAAAGTCTAGGCCAGAAAGACAGGCAAATGTATGCCAAAATACTTATAAAAATATTTTCTACAGTAGCAAAACCCTATAAACTTAGTAGATGCTATTTGGGGAAATGGCTAAACAAATTGTAATGAACGTATAGAAAATTATAGTGTTGGCCTGTCAGACTGGCTAGAATGACAGGGAAAGATAATGCGGAATGTTGGAGGGGATGTGGGAAAACAGGGACACTCTAATACCTTGTTGGTGGAATTGTGAATACATCCAACCATTCTGGAGAGCGATTTGGAACTATGCTCAAAAAGTTATCAAACTGTGCATACCCTTTGATCCAGCAGTGTTACTACTGGACATATCCCAAAGAGATCATAAAGAAGGGAAAGGGATCTGTATGTGCACGAATGTTTGTGGCAGCCCTGTTTGTAGTGGCCAGAAACTGGAAACTGACTAGATATCCATCAATTGGAGAATGGCTGAATAAATTGTGGTATATGAATATTATGGAATATTATTGTTCAGTAAGAAATGATCAGCAGGATGATTTCAGAAAGGCCTGGAGAGACTTACACGAACTGATGCTGAGTGAAACGAGCAGGGCCAGGAGATCATTATATACTTCAACAAGCAATACTATATGATGACCAGTTCTGATGGACCTGGCCATCCTCAGCAATGAGATGAACCAAATCAGTTCTAATGGAGCAGTATGAACCAGCTACGCCCAGTGAAAGAACTCTGGGAGATGATTAGGAACCATTACATTGAATTCCCAAACCCTATATTTTTGCCTGCCTGCATTTTGGATTTCCTTCACAGGCTAATTGTACAATATTTCAGAGTCCGATTCTTTTTGTACAGCAAAATAACAGTTTAGTCATGTATACTTATTGTGTATCTAATTTATACTTTAATATATTTAACATCTATTGGTTATCCTGCCATCTAAGGGACGGGGTGAGGGAAAGGAGGGGAAAAATTGGAACAAAAGGTTTGGCAATTGTCAATGCTGTAAAATTACCCATACATATAACTTGTAAATAAAAAGCTATTAAAAAAAAAAAAAAGAAAATTATTGTGTTGCAAGAAACAGTAAATATTAATACATAAGAAGACATATATGAATATATAAAGTAAGCCGAACCAAGAAAATAACATACAAATAAATGACTACAATCACATAAAGATAACAAAAAACAAAACAATTTAAATGAAATGCTTCAAAATTATAAAGATTAAGCTTAGTCCAAAAAAAGCTTCTTTGCAGAAGTAAAGTACTATGGATATTATGTTAGTTTTGTCAAAATGGGTTTATTCCCCCTCCCCTTTTTATTATTTTAAAAGACTTCTTTGAGGGGAAAAAAGGGAAATATTGGGAAATGTATGATATTAAACACACACACACACACACGTATATTAAAATGAAATGAAAACTCAACCAGGAATTTCAAATTATGCTCAATAAAAATCTGGCAACTTAATTATGAGTAAAAGAATTTTGGTTTACCAAAACATCAGATTATCTGTCTAGCTGTCCTTCATTTGTCCTTTCCAAACTGTAATCAACAATATTCCTCACCATATAGCTAAGGAAATATATTAAAATCATAAGAAAAGAACTACAGAAGAACTACAGTGAAGCATCAAAATTTTTAGTTATATCTGCTTAGTCTATTTGAGCAGAAAAGAGAATCCTCACATACTATAAGTTCTCAATTATTCCACGTATGATGTTTTATTTAAAATGCAATTATTATCTGAAACTTATCTTGTTCAAGCAGTGCAAAAAGCGTCTCTGAATTTTTTGGAATTTCTAGAGATACAAAAGATTCAATTGCAACATTTGCCCGTACTCTCTCCTAAACTTTTCTGGAAACTTTTATGCCCTGTGCTTGTTTTTTACTTATTTGATTTGCTGGTCAGTATCTACTCTATCCTTGACATCAAGGACAAAAAACTGGTCTGATTTGACTAAGTAGAAACCAGAGCTTTTCATCAAATTTCTCTGATAAGGATATGGTATCCAAGATAAAGAAATAATAAATATATGACTAATAGTCATTCTCCAATAGATATAGTCAAAGGATATAAATAGTTCTCAAAAGAATTGTTAAGTATTCACAATCACATGAGAAAATACTTTAATCACTAATTACTCAGAGAAATGGAAATCAAAACAACCCCTAAGGTTTTATCACCTCATCATCCCTGAAAATTGACCAAAAAAAAAAAAAAGACAAAAGATAACAACAAATGGCAATAGCCACTGGTGGGTCCACTCAATGTTGGAGGGATTATGGAGAAATAGGAACATCAATACTTTATTGGTGGTAGATCTGCAACATGTAACAAATCACTCTGAAAAGAAATTTGGAATTATGCAAATAGAGCCTAAAATGTCCAAACACTTTGAACTACAGATTCCATAAGTCACTGATTTAACAACAACAAAAGCAACATATACCCCAAAACATTTATAGCAGCACTTTTTGTGACAGTTAAGAAGTGGAAAGCAGATGATCATCAAATGGGAAATGGCTAAATAAATTGAGGTACATGAAAGAAATAGAAAATTAGTATGCTGTAACAAATTATGTGTGTGATGAATATAAAGAAGCATGGAAAGATCTACATGAAGTGATGCTAAGTAAGCAGAGCCAAAAATACAAAATACATAATCACTTCAATAATGTAAATCACAACATATCAAAAAAATCAAAAGTGAATATAATAAAATTACAAAGATTAAAGAGGGCTAAAATGAAGAGATATGAGATAATACTCCCAATCCATCCCTTTGTAGGAGATGGAAGATTCACAGTTATAACACATTCCACATATTTTAGGGCTTTTCCAATAAGTTGTACTGTTTTTTGTTTTTTTTTTTCCTTCTCTAAAAATTACTGATGGTTATATGGTATGGCTCCCCAGGAAGAGAAGAATACTTGAAATAGCTATGATAATGTAAGAAATAGAAGACATCAATAAAAACTCTTTTCTAAAAAAGTATTTAGACCTTTCTGAAAATCTCTAAGTCTCAGAACTGTTGGGATGAACTGAGGCAAAGAATCAGTCTTTATAAATCATTTTATCTAGGACCACTTAAAAATATAAAAATATGGGAAAGGGCAGGTTTGTTAACTCAGTTAAATTAAAAGTACCTCATTTATTTCACCAATCTAGAAAATAGATAATTTATTCAACAAGCACGAATAAAATGATCTCAAAATTAAAGCAAAAACAAATTTAATCAAAAGAAAAATAGGGAAATTACACTACATGTCAATCACATTAATATTGTTTTAGACCATTTAAAATAACTAATGAAGGGGGCAGCTAAATGGCACAGTGGATAGAGTACTAGTTCTGAAGTTAGGAGGACCCCAGTTCAAATCTGACCTCAGACACATAACACCTTCCTAGCTGTGTGACACTGGGCAAGTCACTTAACCCCAATTGCCTCCGCTAAAATAAAATAAAATAATTAGTATAAGGTTAGAATATCGCTGTGGTGTAGTAAATGCATATGAATGTATATGGGTATTTCTAGAGACACATATACACATATATATCTATCCTTAATTGTAGTCTTTTGGGGGGGGGGGGGGGGGGGGAGAAAAAGAGTAAAAAAAAAAATATAAAGTGCACAGCAGAGAACAAAAGAAAACATACAAGGAAGTAATAAAGAGGGAGAGGAGTTCTTATGTAGCATTTATTATATAAGCTTTCTTGAAATGGAAATGCATACTTGTTTGCATTAGATTTTAAACTTTGAGAGCGGAGATCTTTTACCTTTTTTTTTTGTATCCCCAGCACTTTGTTGGAAAGTTAGGTGAAAAAAGACTGAAAAGATAGAAGACTAGATTATTAAGGGTGATAAATGCCAAACAAAAATTTTTTGTATTTGTTCCAGAAGGAAATAGGGAACCATTGATGTTTATTGAATAGAAATGGAATGGGGGAAGGGCAATGGTGGTAGGCAGATGACATGATCAGTGGTCAAATAGAGAAGAAAGACTTAAGGCTGGCAGACACACCGGTGACTATTGTAATAATTAAGTTGTTAGATGATGAGGGTCTATACTTGAGTTGTAAGCAGCAGTGTCAAAGAAGAGAGGAGGACATATTTTGAGAGATTCTGCAAAGGTGAAATTGGCATGTCTTGGGAACAGCTCGGAATTGAGAGATAATGAAGAATCCAGGATGTCTCTTAAGGTGCAAGCCTGAATTTACGGAAGAGATAATGAGTTTTGTTATAGATATACTGAATTTAAGAGGTCTTCTAAACAGATAGTTTGAAACGTTTTGGGGGGAGTTTTTTTAAATAGTATTTAATTTTTCAAAATACACACAAAGATAGTTCTCAACATTCATTGAAAAACCTTGTGTTCCAAATTTTTTTCCCTATTTCCAAATTTGCTATGCTGTGCAAGAAAAATTAGATCAAAAGGGAAAAAAAAAAACAAATAACAAAAAAGGCTTCCCTAGTTCTCTAAGGATGTGAATGGCACTTCCCTTCACAAGTCTATTTGAATCGCCTCATTGAAAAGAACTAAGTCCATCACAGTTAATCATCACATAATCTTGTTACTATGTACAATATTCTTCCTGATTCTACTCACTTCACTAAGCATCAGTTCATGTCTTTCCAGATTTTTCTGAAATCAGTTTGCTCATCATATAATCTTACAGGAATATAATAATATTCCATTACATTCACATACCATAAATTATTCAACCATTCTCCAACTGATGGGCATCCACACAATTTTCAGTTCCTGGCCACTACAAAAAGGGCTGCCACATTTTTGCACATGTGGGCCTTTTCTCTCTTTTATGATCTCTCTCATACAAACCCAGTAGAGACACTGTTGGATCAAAGGGTACGCACAGTTTTATAACTTTTTAGGCAGAGTTCCAAATTGCTCTCCAGAATGGTTGGATCATTGAAATGTATTTTGTTTTTCTTCCTTTTTCATTTTGGTTGAAAGTGGGGTAAGATCTTGAGTGCATATCTGACTAAACGATTAACTCCTTAATTAACTCTATTCCCTCTATAATACACAATGTCTCTTTTTTAAATTTAAAAGTCACAACCAGTCCTCAACCTATCTTCCAGTTTCATCATTCATTATTCCCCTTCTTTCCTTTTAAAGCAGCCAAACTGGCTTTCTCTCTGTGTGACACACAACAGTCCACCTCCTGTCTCTACATCTTTGTCTTGGCCATCCCAAGCACTGTCAATATATTCTCTACTATTTACTTAGTAAAGGGAATGAATGGAGATAGCTTTTTCCAAAACTTTAGTCAAAAGGGAGAAATATGCATAGGATGAAATTTTGAAAGGAATAAATGAAGCTTTTTACACTTAATCCCTGTTCCCTGCTTATCTCTGAATCATGACGTTAAGTCTTTTCAAATACTCCAGCACCACCTTCTACATGAAATGTTTTAAATTCTCACTGTGCCAGATTCAGAACCCTCCCACTCAAACTATCTTGTATTTAACTACTTTGCATATCTTTATATCTATGTTGTACACATTTATATATGTATGTCTCCCCCATCAAAATGTAAAACTTTATACAAGTAAGGATTGTTTCATTCTTTGTATTTATATCTCTAGCACTTAGGACAGTATTTGACACTAATACTTGATTGATAAATATAAAATAATAGTTTGAAAAATGAGAGAAAAAATGAAGGCAGTGCAAAGTAGATAGTGTTTTGTAGGTATCTGAGTAAACATGGGAGAAAATACATAGGATGCTAGTGAGATAATCAAATGAGATCTTTAACACTTTATAGTACCAAACTTATAGAAAGTAAGAAACCCTTCTGATATCAAAGAAAAGACTATTGAAAAATGGATTTTTTGCTTATTAAAATATCTAATATTCTCTGGAAAAAATTTTTGGTTCTGCCAATATATTCTATATGTAGACTTTAAAAAAAATTATAACTTTTTATTTTCAAAATATATGCAAAGATAGTTTTCAACATTTGCCCTTGCAAAACCGTATGATCCAAATTATTTTCCTTCCCTTCCCCCCTCCACCCTTATCTAGACAGCAATTAAGACAGCAATTAATTCAATATTATAGTATACAAAGACTTTTTTTTTTTTGCTGAGGCAATTGGGGTTAAGTGACTTGCCCAGGGTCATACAGCCAGGAAGTGTTAAGCATCTGAGGTCACATTTGAACTCAGGTCCTCCTGACTTCAGGGCTGTTGCTCTATCCCCTGCGCCACCTAGCTGCCCCTATATAGAGACTTTTAAGATGTTTCAATTTATTAGATTTCTTGCTAACTTCAATTAAGGCATTCATACAAAGGAAACAAAATAACATAATCTTTCCATTGCTTCAATAACTATACTTGTGAATCCAAATGATATTATAGATAGTGTTTTTCTGGACTTGGGTTTTTTACTTTTCTCTATTTCTACTAATTAAATGACCTCAATTGTCTGCTTGTACTAGTTGCAGCTGCTTTTATTTTTTTTTCCTTCAAACCAATTATGTACTTATCCAACATGAAAGAATATTATTTCACTTATTTTAAAATTAGAGAATAAAAAAATTTAAGACAAGTAAAGCTGCTAAAAATTTAAAATTGATATTAATAACTCAATTTAAACTTGCAGAATGGTCTGGAAACTAGGTTATTAATTTCACCTACTATCATAAAGGCATTAGGAAATATAATAGGTATTATATTTTGCCTTTTACAAGACTGATTAACTTCAAATTTACATATTTCAAATGTAGTATAAATAGCAAGTCATCTGTATCATAGGCAGATGCAGAGTAAAGAAAACGAACCAAGAGAAATTTAATCTCATTTATCTATATTATTTTAATGACTTATGTTTCATCCAACTAAAACTGCAACTAATTTCAACACATTTTGGGTTATTTGTATATTTTTTTTTCAAAATTCTGATTCAGACATTGTTTTTATTGGGGGAAAGTAGTTATATTTCTACAGTATTTGTATTACAAAGTACCAAGTTTTCAACTGAAAATTGGATGTCCTTCTGTTTGAAAAATTCTGCCAAAAGTGAGCATATATCTTTATTTTAAACTTCATTTGATGAAAATATTCACAAAATCAATGAACAAAGTCATCTCCATAGTAATTATATGAGACACATGAATGTTGCATAGGAGATATCTTATTAAGAAAGCCCTTCAAGGCGTTCATCATACCAAGTCCTCGAATGCCAAAAAAATTCCTATTAAGAGAATTAGGGGCAGAGCTAGATGGCACAGTGGATAGAGCACCAGCCCTGAAGTCAGGAGGTCCTGAGTTCAAATCTGGCCTCATTCACTTAACACGTCCTAGCTGTGTGATCTTGGGCAAGTCATTTAACCACAATTGCCTGGGGAGGGGGAAGAGGAGAGAGGAAGAGAGAGGAGGGGGAAGGGAGGAGGGAGAGGGAAGAGAGAGAAGGGAAGAGGGAGAAGAGAAAAGAGAGGAGGGAAGAAAGAGGAGGGAGGAGAGAAACTGTAGATAATACTGTGTTTCTGCTCCAAAGAAAACCACATCAGCCTAGAAAGTACCCTAGCCATCTCCATCTTCTTATTAATGATTTTTTTTGTCAATCCACTACATGTTAGCTTTTTCCATTGCCTTTGCTCTCAAACAGTTTCACAATGAGCTCACATGAATGCTGCATGGGAGATATCTTATTAAGAAAGCCCTTCAAGTGGTGGTTCATCATACCAAGTCCTCAAATGCCAAAAAAATTTCTATTAAGAGAATTAAGCCAAGTCCAATGCCCTTTACAGACTCATTTAATGATATGAAAAGAACCCTAGATGATCTAATCCAAGTGTCAGCAAACTACAGTCCATTCTGAGCTTGGGCTGTTAAAAAACAGGATCTGATCTCCAACAAAATGAATTCCAGACCAACTTTCTTGTAATTTTAAAAATGACCATACTGCACTCTAGAGAGGTCTCCACTGGTCATAAATGTATCTCCCCGGAACTGTATGTTCCCCTGAACAGCTAAGACAAATATTCTTGTCTCTTTTCTTAGTTATATAAAAAAATAAAGCCTAACATTTTAGATATCACATTTTCTGCAATGTCTGCTGTCATATTTTCTCCACAATGTCATCCAATTTTTCACATTATATAGTGCTTCTATTCTTAACTATTGAGTTATGTTTTGTCACATATTCACACATGTTTATATACTTCTTAAATCCATCTCTAGAATCTCTAATTTCCTGATGGATTCTTCTGGTTTTCTTTCTTTTTAAACACAACTCTACTTTTGCTGGACTTGAAGATAAGGATTAGAGGGGAAAATTACTACAAACTAAATGAATTAAGTCCCTTAATTTCCCTATAATATCTATGAACTACACAGAAAAGTCTCACCTCTATATATCAAAGTTGCTCCACAGTTAGATTTAGTACCACCACTGACCCTGCAAAATAGTCTACAAATAACAAGAAGAAAAGGTCAGAAAGGCAGACTAGGAAAATAACACATTGATCAAAAAGTTAGCATTCTTCTTGGCATAATTAAGTTACAAAGTAGTAGTGATAAGTGCTCAAAAAATAAAGTGCTCAAAGAATAAAAAGATTTTATTTAAACTAGAGAGCAAAACACACTGGTCTGCACATTTGAGAGAGCCAGCACACCATGGAGCTATTTGTTTCTGAAGAAGTCAAAGATGAACTCCCTCAACTTCCATTTAGTTTGATTTTTAAATATGACTACCTTATACTTTCTAACTTTACCTATCCTCAGCCTCTTTGATTAAAAAAGTACTGCAGTTATACTTAGTTCTTAAATTGAAATAAAATTTGTTTTGGTAATAGCATTTATAAAGGTGCTTTAACTTACACGAACTGATGCTGAGTGAAATGAGCAGGACCAGGAAATCATTATATACTTCAACAACAATACTATATGATGACCAGTTCTGATGGACCTGGCCATCCTCAGCAACAAGATCAACCAAATCATTTCCAATGGAGCAGTAATGAACTGAACCAGCTACGCCCAGAGAAAGAACTCTGGGAGATGACCAAAAACCATTACATTGAATTCCCAATCCCTATATTTATGCCCACCTGCATTTTTGATTTCCTTCACAAGCTAATTGTACAATATTTCAGAGTCTGATTCTTTTTGTACGGCAAAATAACGGTTTGGTCATGTATACTTATTGTGTATCTAATTTATATTTTAATATATTTAACATCTACTGGTCATCCTGCCATCAGGGGGAAGGGGTGGGAAGAGGGAGGGGAAGAATTGGAACAAGAGGTTTGGCAACTGTTAATGCTATAAAGTTACCCATGCATATAACCTGTAAATAAAAGGCTATTAAATAAAAAAATTAAATTAAATTTAAAAAAAAATAAAATAAAAAAATAAAGGTGCTTTATATATATATATCTCATTAGATTCTCACAATATAATTGAAGATAGGATCTGTCTTTTGCTTTTTTTTAATAAAATATATACATGGGTAATTTTTCAACACTGACCCTTGCAAAATCTTCTGTTCCAAATTTCCCCCTCCTTCCCCCCCCTCCCCTAGATGGCAGGTAGTCCAATACATTAAATATGTTAAAATATGTTAAATCCAATATATGTATACATATTTATACAGTTATCTTGCTGCACAAGAAAAATCAGATCAAGAAGGAAGGAAAAAAACTGCAAAAGAAAACAAAATACCAGCAAACAACAACAGAGAATGCTATGTTGTGATTCACACTCAGTTCCCACGGTTCTCTCTCTGGGTGTAGATGACTTTCTTCATTATTGAACAATTGGAGCTGGTTTAAATAATCTCATTGTTGAAGAGAGCCAGAGTCTTCTTGTTGCCGTATATAATGATCTCCTGGTTCTGCTCATTTCACTTAGCATCAGTTCAGTTCATATAGAACTCTCCAGGTCTCTCTGAAATCATCCTGCTGGTTATTTCTTAGAGAACAATAATATTCCATAACATTCATATACCATAATTTATTCAGCCATTCTCCAATTGATGGGGTATCCACTCAATTTCCAGTTTCTAGCCACTACAAAGAAGGCTGCCACAAACACTTTTGCACATCCAGGTCCCTTTCCCTTCTTTAAAATCTCTTTGGGATATAGGCCCATAGAAACATTGCTGGGATCAAAGGGTATGCACAGTTTGATAGCATATACCCAGATTGCTCTCCAGAATGGTTGGATCAGTTCACAATTCCACCAATAATATATCAGTGTCCCAATTTTCCCACATCCCCTCCAACATTCATCATTACCTTTTCCTGTCATCTTAATCAATCTGGCAGGTGTGTAATGGTATCTCAGAATTGTCTTAATTTGCATTTCTCTGATCAATAGTGATTTGGAACACTCTTTCATATGAGTAGAAATAGTTTCAATTTCTTCATCTGAAAATTGTCTTTCATATCCTTGACCATTTATCAATTGGAGAATGGCTTGATTTCTTATAAATTAGAGTCAATTTTCTATATAATTTGAAAATGAGGCCTTTATCAGAACCTTTGAATGTAAAAATGTTTTCCCAGTTAATGCTTCTCTTCTAATCTTGTCTGCATTAGTTTTGTTTGTACAAAGGCTTTTTAATTTGATGTAATCAAAATTATCTATTTTGTTATCAATAATGAACTCTAGTTCTTCTTTGGTCATAAATTCCTTCCTCTTCCACAGATCTGAGAGGTAAACTATCCATGTCTTTTGCTTTTATATTCCAAGGGCTTAGCACAATGGCTGGAACAGGTAGTAAGTACTTAATAAATGTTCGTTTATTAAATGACATACATCACTGAGGTCAGTGAGTAATTAAAACATCAAAGTATATTTCAAACTAATCTTTCAAGAATAAACAACAATAAACTGATTCAAGATGTTATTTTTTACTATTTAGAATGGATTCTGTGTGGACATTTTATCTTGTATATCAACAAACTTCTACAAACATTTTCTTCCTAATTTACACAAAATATTCAAGTCAGCTAGTTATTTTCAAATAATATCAAACAACAAGCATTTATTATAACATCTACTATGAGTCAGACACTAAGATATACAGGGAAAAAAAAACCCTGAATAATACTATCTCTTTGTAAATATATATTATTGATTTGTTTTGAGATACTTTAAGTATACCACTCTCATTGAGGAACAAACATAATAAAAATAAATTATTTTAAATGTCTGCCTATAAACTAGAATCAGAGGACAGGACTATGACATTAAATACAGAAATGTTTCAAAGCAGCACTTCATAAATAATACATTGTGTAAAGACAATCCTATTTTTAGAATGCCCCCACTAATTAAAAAAAAAAAAGCAATCTCCTCAAGAATGTTTGTAAAGCAAAGCAAATCAACAAAACACAAAAAATTCAACTAATGGATACAAAAATTTGCCAAGCAGAGAATTAGTACTGAAGATGGTAAAAGAGAAGACAAAGTCAAAATGACAGATTTTATTTTCTCTACCAGTGATCAATATTTCAACTGAATCAGTTGAATACTCAACTGAATATTTCAAGAGTATCCAAGGCAACAAGTATAATAATAAATCTAATAAAACTATTATAAAATAACTTCCCCACTCTACAAACTATTTATACTATAAAGTCATGTTTCAAATCTGGCATGCTAAAGAGTATACTTTTATAAACACCCATGACATGACAAAAAAAGAACCAAAGATCTAGATTCTAATATCAGCTCTTATAACTTATAACTTAAGTGGACTAAGGAAATGTACTTATTCAAATGACCTCCACAACAAAATGGTGGAAGACAACAAGACAGCATGTAAAAGCATAATGTAAATTACAGCAAAGCCTATAAATGTAAAGTATTATTATTGAACAGAAAATCTGTAACAAATTTTGTTATCCTTATCTCTATGGCACATAATATCAATATTTTCCACAGAGCCAAGAAAAGTATCCTGAACAAAATCTATTTTAATGATTACTTTTTGAATATTTAACTAATGTAAAACCAGAATTATAAGGGGGGAAGGGGTTTGTCAAGTATTCTAAAAGTTAATGAGAATTAAAGCCATCATAATGGAGGGATTTTTTTCTTGTTTATAAATAAAGCTTCTTTTAAAATAAGTTTTTTTAAATCATATCTATATGAACATACCATATACTGATATAACTTTCTCAATTGAGGGAGAGAGGAGGAAGAGAAATTATAAATCTAAATCCTAGAAATCAAAACTGAAAAAAAAATTGGTACTAAGAAAAGGGAAAAGGTAACAAGAAAAAAGTATTCAACATACTTGTATTTTAAATTTCCTTCAATGTAATATGGCTCAACATTATTCTAATGGCTATTTTTAAAAGTCAACATTTTTCTAATTTGTTTAATTCTGCAAACAAAAAAAAATGCAAATTTTCTAAAAAGCCAACTGAAAAGGCATCAGTACTCTACCAATATAAAAGTCTCTTAAAAATAACAACTAAACATTCTAGTCACAAAAGAAGCAACTGTCATTAACTCCTCAAGCAGCTAGCTTTCTAACAGTAGGAGTGCAAAGCAGTCACAAATGCATGTGATCAATCAGAACCAATCATCGTCCTGGCTGAGAAAAGGGGTGTGTACCTTTTCAGAACAAAGGACATTTTAAGTGGGTGAGAAACAGCCAATAAAGTGTCTAGAGATTTTTCTACAGTAAGATTTACTTTATTGGAAAAGAAATAGAAATTCTTAATAAGAAACTTACTACTTAAGAACCGGTATCAAGGAGCATACTGTGAAAACCCAGCATGGCTAAAAGAGGTGTGAGCATTCTTGTTGCTGCATAACAGTGCTTTAGTTATTCTATTTCCTCATTCCTTAGCTCCAGCACAAAAATACTATGTATACAAAGCTCCAGGATTATTCTACTTCTACAACTTGCTAAGGGATTCAAAACTCATAGCTATTTTAAATAAGTAAAAGACTAATCACTAACTCAAATAAAATTAAGGCACTCTGCCCTAATTTTTTGGGGGAAAAGACAATTATCAGATTAAGAAGTTTAACTTTGTGGCTGTATTTACCTTTCCCTACAAAAATATATTAGATTTATTTTAGTGACGTAGACTAACAACTTCTGCATCTTCCTCAATACTTTATTCAAATTTACTCAGGATACACAACAGTTACTAACTCTTGTTTCTAAATCTTCATAATTATCTCTCTTATATCCGTTTTTCCCAGTTACATAGCCACAAGCCTGATGCAGGTTCTCCTCATCTCAGATTTTTCAAGCCATTTTCAAGGCTCAGTTCATACAAAGTAGAAGAGACCTTTTTGCTTTCCCTTCTCTCAAGATTCAGACCCTCCATCTTCCCTCCTGACTGCCTCCAGGAGTGTGCTACTCAGTTCTAACCTGTTGATTCTTAAACTGAAAAATGGCAAATACTACAAATTAGGACTTGATTTACAGTTTTATTGACTAAATAAACAATAAAATGACAGCCAAATTATTATTATAGTTTATACTTACAAATGT
Source organism: Sarcophilus harrisii (assembly GCF_902635505.1). Taxonomy (NCBI): domain Eukaryota; kingdom Metazoa; phylum Chordata; class Mammalia; order Dasyuromorphia; family Dasyuridae; genus Sarcophilus; species Sarcophilus harrisii. The sequence goes on from NC_045426.1 coordinate 344,384,042, forward strand.
GTCATGTTTCTTTGCAGAGTCAATGCTGTTACCTCTCATTTACACTATATATATGCTATATGTACATAGTTGCTTGCAAGTGGTTGTCTCTGCTAGTAGGGAGAGCTCCTTAACAGCCGATATTTCTTGCCTTTCTTTGTACTTCTTTTTTGGGGGCTAAGTGACTTGCCTAACGTCACACAGCTAAGAAGTGTTAAGTGTCTGAGGCTGGATTTGAACTCATGTCCTCCTGACTTCAGGGCTGGTGCTCTATCCACTGCACCACCTAGCGGCCCTTCTTTGTACTACTTAATGCTAACATAGTCTAGCACTAAATTAGCATTTGCTAAATCTCAATTTCACACCAACAATCTTAATCTAATCCTAAATTTTGTTATTCTACTATGTAGAACAGACTATTAATTAGCACTTAACATTCATAAAATAGTAGTCATTGATCCTACAAGGCCTTCTTAATTTAACATTTATGTTCAAGCCAGTCATTTTTAATTGTGTCCTATTACTTAACTGAGTCTAATTACTTAGATGCTGGTAATTCATATTTGGAAACTCAATTAATTGATGAAAATAATCATCCCAACACCCATTTCAGAGACAATAACAGAATTAGACACCAACTTTATGAAAAGCAAACAAATGAACTTTCAAACATGAGACTGTCTCTGAGTGGTACTTCAATTTTGGAAAAGAGACAAGGAGGGGTAAAAAAAAAAAAAAAAAAAAAAAAGACTTATTTTCTTTTAAAACAAACAAAAAAATCAAGGTAATTCTTCCTTTAAAATCCTGTTAGTCACTTTCAAAGAAAAAGAGGTTTACATAGAACACCTAAGTATTTTTAAAATTATATCTCACTAGAAACTAAGTTGGAATTGCCTTAACACTTAGAATTATATCAATGCCTCTAAATTCTTTTTTTCATATGTTCCTTCAAAACTCTACATTGAAATTTGGTCTGCCATTTAAAGTTAAAAAGAAAGAATAAAATTAATGAGCATCTCCTGGTTAGACATATCTAATAAAATGATACTGGAGGTGCAAAAGGAACTTGTACTTCCAACTTTTCCAATCTCAGAAAAAAGATCATGGGATTCTGACAGAGATCATATTTAAAGATTACAGATTTGGTTAATATCTGTTTTCAAGGAGTTTCCAATGTAATGACAGATGAAATAGACACGAGTTCAAATTAAATAAATACTTTAACTGGAAGTATGGTCACTGATAACTAGAGAAATTGATAATTAGGCAGAAGGCTAAAAGATCAAAGCAAGAGTGCTTTAAAGGAGAACTGTGAAATGTACTAAGAGCAAAAAAAAAAAAAAAAAAAAAAAAGGTAGAAAAGCTCCCTCATAAATACTCCCCACCACACACACATCACTACCACAACCACTATCATCAACAACTTGAGAGCAATGCAGCCCATCAGAGCAAAGTTGCTTCCCAGTAATACCAAGACAATTCTCTAGATCAGGATCTGTAAGCTTTTTTGGGGGGTCAAGAACTTCTCTGCCAGTCTAAGGAAGGCCAAAGACTCCTTTTTATTCACAGAATTTAAAAAGAACCCAACTATTTTGAAATACAATCATAAAATATATATATAAAGTTCTTGGGCCCCAAGTCAAATATTCCTTCTTTGGACTGTAAACTATAAGCTACAAGTGGGTAACTGCTCTGCATTAGCAGAAGAAATTTTCTCATCAGGAGTTCCCTATATGATGAAGTCACAGGTCCAGGACTCCTCCCTCCAAGGAAATGATAATTTAAGTTCTTCTCTGATGCATCTTCTTGGCAAGGAGCTAACCTTGAGTATATACTACCAGAAAGCAATGTCTAGCAGATCCTACCATACTAGAAAGGCATCAAACACCGATGGGCTATATAACAAACCCATGTGTCTGAAGACCAGCTTATGTTTATCACCAGAATGACTAAGGATAATAAGTTATTTGATCATCAGTAATTCTAAAAGACCACTTGCAAGCTATAAAGGGGTTTCTATCTATATTGGTAGGGGAAATGCTCAGTAGCAAAGGTTCAAATTCTTGAAATATTTAATTATGTTAATATTTCTCAAAATGAATACTTAAAATATTATTTATAGCAGCATAGTATCTCTATAGTGCCTTAATTACAAAAGGCTTTATAGATAGAACCTTATTTAATCCTTACTTGTGAGAGAAGTACTACAATAATTTTCAAAATGCAAAAATTCAGGCTCATAAATGTTAACTCACAAAAGTAGTATGACAGAGCCAACATGTAAATGCAAGTCCCCCAATTCCAAGTTTTGTGCTCTTTCTACTATACCACACTGTCTTATGTAGAGAAAAGTTATATTCTCTTATAAGACCAAACCTATAAAGTACATTTAGAGATATAATAAAAGAGAGGGAGATAATGGAGGAAAGGAGAGGAAAAACAGTATCTTGAGAATAAGACTCTTAAAATTTTAGTATACAAAGTTTTCCATTGGAAGGTAGCAAAAGTGAAGATAAGCCAAAAATTACATATAGCATTTGCTTAGAGAAGGTTATCTTGAAACATAGTTTTGGGGCAGCTAGGTAGAGTTCAATAATAGAAAAGAGCACAAGCCCTGGAGTCAGGAGGAGCTGAATTCTCAACTTTAGCCTCAGGTACTTAAAGGAAGAAAGGAAGGGAAGAAGAAGGAAGAAGGGAGGGAGGAAAAAAAGAGAGGGAAGAAGGGAAGAATTCTTAAAGGGAAAGGGGGAAGGATGGGGAAAGGAAAGAGAAACATTTATGGGCTAAGTAATAATGAAGTATGACTCCATGTAAGATAACACGAGTAAAAAAAAAAAAAAAAAAGATAATACGAGTAAACTTTTATATTCTGTTGTAAGACATTCTGCTAAGTATTAGAAATATATAAAAAGATTAAAAATAATTCTCATAGTCCCTACCTCAAATGGATTATTTTTGTGGGGTGGGAAAGTGGAATGAAACCACATGTAAATATATAAGCATATATAAGTATCATACACGTACAATTGAGTATAATATAATATTTAATTTGATACAAATACAAATTTGATGAAGCAAAAGAGAAATACAAATAAAGTAGCTGAGATAGAAAACAACACTTGGGCAGGGGAGAATTCAGAGAAGAGAGAACACGCACTTATTTATCTCTTGCAGGAACTGACACTTCTAAGAATGAGAAAAAAAGAGAGAAAGAAACGATAAAAACAAGGCAAAATGTAGAAATTGTCTAGAAGAATTCAAATGTATACTTTAGAAGGTTTAATTTTATAGAGAACACAGAGACCAAAAAAACAGTTAAAAAGTATAAAGATCCATGAAAGAAAGAATAAGAGTTGAGAATAATATTAATGAAAAGAACAAAGTAAAAAAAAATTTTAAAGGAAGAGAAAATGGGGGATAACCTCTAACAAATAAAAGAAATTGAAAGCGAAGAAAAGAGGGGAAGAATGAGAAAATTGAAGGAAAGAATGAGAAAGGTATCAATAATTAAGTAAAACTCCAAAACTAAAGAAAGGGTTGACAAACAGAAGGCAGAGAGGAGGTGCTGAGGTTGAGGAGAAGAAAAACAGCTTGAAATTAAGCAAAAACAACTATAGTAACAAAGTATTATCTTAAAAGAATAATATTTTTTTTAAAACCCTCATTCAGAAAAAAAAGTAGTATGAGAGACAAATTTTAAAAATGTTAATCTAATTCTCATAACAAATATGAATGGATTAAACAATTCAATAAAATGAATAACAAGATTACATAAGAATACAAAATCTGTTGCTTACCAAAAAAACCTATCTAAAAAACAAAAATATACAGAAGAGTTAGGCTGGGACAGGAAGCAAAGAGATGGATGAATGCAGGCTAGATTGACTTTGGAAAACTGCAAAATAATCCCAAGCTTCTTATGGAAACAAAGTTATTTTTCTCTACATCAATATTCTTCTGATTATATGACTACAAATAGTCTCTGAAGAAATGAAGTTGAAGGAGGACTAAAAAGAGAGGCATGAGGGACACAGGCTGGCTGCTAAATCAATGAATACAAAGCATTAACGATAAGGAATTGTGCAAAAGAAACATTATAAAGAATGCTATCAAGAAAACAAGAATGGAGAAGATGTTGAATCAATAATTGAATAAATGGAATAATGAATTGATCAGAGAAATGCAAATTAAGACAACTCTGAGGTACTACACTACTTCATACCTCAGAAGAGTAACTAAGATGACAAGAAAAGATAATGACAAATGTTGGAGATGTGGAAAAACTGGGACATTAATACATTATTGGTGGAGTTGTGAACTAAATCAACCATTCTGAAGAGCAATTTGGAACTATGCCCCAAAGCACTATAAAACTGTGCATTTGCCCCTCTAGTGTTTCTACTGGGCTTAATATCCCAAAGAGATCTTAAAGGAGGGAAAGTAACCCACATATGCAAAAATGTTTGTGGCAGCCCTTTTTGTAGTGGCAAGAAACTGGAAACTGAGTGGATGCCCATCAGTTGGAGAATGACCGAATAAATTATGGTACATGAATGTTATGGAATATTATTGTTCTAAAAGAAACCATCAAGATGATTTCAGAGAGGCCTGAAGAGACTTACATGAACTAATGCTAAGTAAAATAAGCAGAACCAGAATAATCTTGTACATGTCAACAAGATTATATGATGATCAATTCTGATGACTGTGACTCTTTCCAACAATTAGCTGATTCAGGCCATTTTCAATGATCTTGTGATGAACAGAGCAGAGCCATCTATACTTAAGAGAGAGGACTGTGGAAATTGAGTGTGGATCACATTTTCACTCTTTGTTGTTGTTGTTTGCTTGCATTTTATTTTCTTTCTCTTTTTTTTCCTTTTTGATTTAATTTTTCTTGTGTAAGATAATTGTATAAATATGTATACATATATTGGATTTAACATTTTTACCATGTTTAACATATATTGGACTATTTGCCATCTAGGGGAGGGGGTGGGGGCAAAGGGGGAAACTGGAACACAAGGTTTAGCAAGGATTAGTGTTGAAAAATTATTCATGCATGTTTTGAAAATAAAAGGCTTTAATAAAAAAAAAATGAAAGAAAATGAAAAGTTTAAAAAAAAAAAGGGATCAAAGTGATAGACCACCTAACTATTTCACAGACATTCCACAAGGTCAACAACAACAAAAATAAAGTCTCTTGTACATTGTATGATCTGTCTCTGGCAAATTTACAAGAGGACAAGGATTAGAGTTATACTAGAAAGAAATGAATGGCTTCTGATCTGCATTGTTATAGAAGGAATACCTGCACAGATGAAGTCACAAATCCACTGGAATATTGAAAAGCTAAATTGAAGTCAAATTAAGAAGGGCTTTAAATGTCAATTTAGTTTTAGAATTACTGAAAACTTTTGAGAAGAATATTATCAATATTTATATTGATAATATCAATAATCTATACAGATTATTCCCAAATACATTTATCAGTATGTTCAAGTTAATTACAAGATGAACTCTAATACATGTGTGTATGCATTTATTTGTGTGTGTGTGTGTGTGTGTGTGTGTGTGTGTGCATGTGGGGGGGCTAGGTGGCTCAGTGGATAGTCAGGACCTAGAATCAGGAAAACTCATCTTACTGAGTTCAAATCTAATCTCAAATACTTATTAGCTGTGTGACCCTAGTGAAGTTATTTAATCTTAGTTGCTTTAGTTTCCTCATCTATAAAATGAACCAGAGAAGGAAATGGCAAACCATTCCAATTATCTTTGCCAAGAAAACTCCAAATGGGGTCAGATATGACTGTGAAAAACAACATAACGTATCTTATATAATGAGATATGGGTTTCTATACTTCCCTTTTACTCAATGAGTAAAAGTACTTATAACCATTAACTAAAGAGTAATGCAGATATGTGTATACATATGCATATAAAATATAAAATCAAATGTTCTGACTGAATAGATTTGTTTAAACAAATGGACCAACTCCTAGACATACCCTGGCAAGTTCACAGATAGAAAAGGATTAGCAAATAGTTTAAGAGGGTTTTACTTGATCCTTCATTTTTAATCACTTTTTCTTCAATATGTCTACCACTTCAGGTCTGATCAATATTTTCTGATCACTTTACTTTCCCTTTAGGTCACTACTGTAATATGGTACACAAATGGAAGAGATGAGCACATGGACTAATGTAAGGAAACATTTATGTAAATAAGCCAGTGTTTTCTTCATTATATACTTAAGTTTGCTTTTGGAACTAACCTGTATCTATACCCTATTATATAACACAACCAAGCTTCACAAAAATCACAAAGTTTCATGAATGCACAGTATTGTAGAAAGAATACTTGGTGAAGCGGAGTCAAAAGACATGGATTTTAATCTCTCTGCTCTGCCACAGTAGGAGCTGTATAACATTAAACAAATGTAAAGAGCTTTGAAAATTGTAAAGCAATTATAAATGTAAAATTTTTTAAATGATTAATTTGGAGCCGAGTTTCTATAAAATAAGTTAGTTGGACTAAGTTGATTCCAACTTGAAAATTGGATGATTCTATTATCATTCAACTTCCAAAACTTATATTCTACACTTTCATAATGACTCCAGATAGTGAGTAGAACAGTCTAAAATTATATTCTGAGATGTCCAATAATGTACCTTAATATATAACATCTATTATAATTATTAGTCTATCATTAAAAATCTATTCTTAACTGTTAATATTTAAAAATCACCTTGAGAAATAGATAATTAAATAAGGGTTAGGTTTTTTACAATTTATTAATTTGGTCCAAGAAGATTCCTAAAATTCAGAATTATAATTTTACCTTTTGCCAGTAACTAAAGGGTAGACTTGAAAAAAATGTACAATTCTCCAATGCTTTTAGGATGGATGTAGGGGGAGGGAAGAAAGAAATTTCCTCTTTCAGTAGAACAAGCACTAATTACTAAGTACTTCTTTGAAATCCCTTGTGAAAGATGGTAAAGAAATTTAAAACACCATAATAAACTATCAAAACAAGTAACTTCATCCTCTAATTAAAAATTACAAACACTTAAATTCTTTAGTAAAAACCAGAATGTCAACTAGGGTTCTTAATAAGTATAGATTTATACACACTGAATCAACAATGGAAGAAAAGAAAATGAGAACAAACCTACTAATTACTGAGTTCTTTAAATTATGTAGTATTTGAAATATAGTTTTGTCATTAAGACAGTTTTATGAATCAAATTCATAAACCAATGATAGTTTTCAAAGGACAAAATTTCTATGACAACATCACAGAAAAGAATGTCTAACAATACACAAAGCTATTTGCTTTACAATCAGTACTAATTTACCTCTGAATGTCAACTAATAACTTTTATCTTTGTAAAATATAAAAATGATTGTAAACTCATTTCATTAGAATTCTAATCAGTCTGGTTTAATGGCAAGAATGATGGTCGGAATTCCACCAATTAATCCACTGGTGCCTATGACTCCTATAAAATAAACCTGTAAATAAATCTCCAACTGTAAAATGGCAACAATAACATTTCACTACCACTACCAAATTTGCTGTGGGGAAAATAGTTTGTAAACCTTAAAAAGCATTACAGATAATGAAAACTAAGACATTTCTAGCTTCATCTGATAGCAACTGATTAAATGACTTGACAAGGACAGAAAGGAAATGGTGAAGCAAAGTCTAAAATTTAGGTTTCAATTAAACAGACACTTATCCTGTATTCAAAGACTTTTGGACAAAACATCAGAATAATATATTTTTAAAACCAGCTTTCAAAGTGTTTTGCCACAGTTCTCCTTTCCCTAATTGTTCTGCCTCAGTTTATAATTGTTCTGCTCAATCCTACAAAACCACCCCTCCCTCTTAATCAGAATATTTGATAAGGATAAAAGATCTTACATTTTAGGATATCAGAATGCCTCTCCCCATCCCAAACTATCAGAATATCAGATACCATCTTATTAAGATACCTTTCCCCATCTCCAGGGTGCCTCCTTCTATTATGTCATCCCCCTCTCACCTCCTGCTCTCAGCACCCTGACTCCAAGCCACCATGTATATATGTCATTGAGAACTCAGATTGTTGGCTGGATTCTTTAGATATTCTCATTCAGCCCTGGGACCAAACCAAGGATCCATGTGGCCCCATTAAATCTCTCCCTTTTAAATAAATTATTAAATACTCTCTAATCTCTATCTTGCCTCAGTTTTTCTAGCATTACAAAAGCAATGCTATTTTTTTGTTTCCAAAAGGCAACTTACAAGTTTACCAAAATATTACTCTGTCCACCTACCAATACCTTACTCAAAAACAATCCAATGTCACAGAAACCACTGAAAATATTTCAAAATATGCATCACTTTAGAATTTGCTGAAAGTATCAGATTATCATCAAGCAACCTTTTATTCCTTAATTAGAACATCTCTGATAAATTCCTTTCCTTCCTTCCTTTCGCAATTGGGATTAAGTGACTTGAACAGGGTCACACTGCTAGGAAGTGGTAAGTGAATGAGACTACTTTTGAACTCAGGTCCTCCTTGATTTCAGGGCTGGTGCTCTATCCATTGCGCCACCTAGCTGTCCCTAAATTTCTTATCAACCAAAAGTAAACACACAAACTCACTTTCCCAGAGATTCTGATCTAATAAGATCTCATCCAATTTATACTTCATCATTAAAAATTATTAATAAAGCAATCTGAAACTGCTCTACACAGAATTATTTTTCTCCCAGAGTATTACTCTTTAAAATCAAACTACGTCAATTCTTTGAATAGGAACGGAAAATTCTATTTCTTCCAATATCCTTAAAGACTTAGTTTGAGAAGTCAATCTTGTAATATGAATTTCCATGCATTACATCTACTTAACAAGATTAATTTCTAATTTTTTGTGTCTACCACTGATATGCATTTAGAAATATACCCATTTTAGCACTAGAAAATTTGTAAAAATAAATTTAAAAACCCAATTATTTAAGATGGTAAAAATGGTAAAAATGGTAAAAATGGTAAAAATATTTAAGATGGTAAAAAATCATTAGTCTCTCTCACACATCTCAACCTCTCTCTAATTATTAGGTCCATCCCAAAGTCTAAAATCATCCTAACATGTCAATAGTTAATTACCCATTTCCCACCTCTTAGCATAAGTGTTCCCCCGGCTTTGTCCTGGGACCTCTTTCCAGTTTCATCCTTGGTGACTTCATCTGCTTCCTAGAATTCAAAAGGCTCTACAGGAATGACTATCAAATCAATGAAAATAGGTAATGAACCTGAGATTTCATTAGTATGATGAACCTCCAGATGAGGAAACTCCCTCTATCAATTTACAGCAATATCTTTTTTTTAAAGAATAGGTTTGAATTGTCAATGCTGTAAAATTACCCATACGTATAACTTGTAAATAAAAAGCTATTAAAAAAAAAAAAAAGAATAGTGTCTGAGAGTTACTTAGTGCATTGAGATTAAAAAATTTGTCCAGAAACACTAATGAATTATTGGTGAAGTTGTGAAATGATCCAACCATTCTGGAAAGCAATTTGGAAGTATATCCAAAAGGTTATCATTTTGTGCATACCCTTTGATCCAGCAATGTCTAGTGGGTCTGTATCCCAAGGAGATCATAAAGGAGGGAAAAGAATGAACATGTGCAAAAATATTTGTAGCAACCCTTTTTTTTAGTAACAAGGAACTGGAAATTGACTGGATGCTCATCAGTTAAAGAATAGCTGAATAAATTATGGTATCTGAATGTAATTTAATATTATTGTTCTATAAGAAATGATGAGCAAGCTGATTTCAGAAAAGCCTGGAAAGATTTACATGAACTGATACTAAGTGAAGTGAAAAGAACCAAGAGAATATTGTACACAGCAAAAACAAGATTATGTGATCGCAATTCCAATAGACTTGGGATGGAAAATGCCATCCATATCCAGAGAGAATTATGGACCCTGAATATGGATCAAATCATAGTATTTTCACTTTTATGTTTTTTTTTTCTTTCTAATGTTTTTTTCTCTTTGGGTATGATTTTTCTTGCACAATATGACAAATATGAAAATGTTAAAAGAATTATACAAATTTAACCTACATCAGATTGCTTGCTGTCTTGGAGAGGAGGGAGGTGAAGGAGAAAAGAGAAAAATCTGGAACACAAAATCTTACAAAAATGAATATTAACAAATATACACACATATATACATATATACATAAATATATGCAATATAAAATACTATTGAAAATTAAAAAGAAAGAAAGAAAGAGAAAAAGAACTTGTCCAGGATCACACATTCCAAATGAACCAGTGGTGAGATTTAAACTCAGATCTCAGAACTTAGTTCCCTTCACTCCCCTGCACTTATTCCACAATTTAGGAACAATTCGCCTTCCTTCTGTTCCTCACCAAAAAACACTTCCAACTCCCAGCTCCGTGCCTTTTCATTGGCTGTCCCCCAAGCCTGGAATATTCTTGCTTATCTCTGCTTCCTGCCACCTCTTCCAAAAAGCTGTATTTAAGACATCAATTGTCAATGTTCTCTTCAAATTACCTTTTACTATTTGTATCCATATATTTATAAATTTTATGTCCCCTGTAAAATGCAAATTCTTTATGACCAGGGATTATTTTCTCTCTCAAATCTATCTTCAGATACTGACTAGTTGTAATTCTGGGCAAGTCACTGGGGTTAAATGAGATAACTGTCATGTGCTTGATATAGTGCCTGGCATATATATGTTACTATATAAATGCTCATTCTCTTGTTCCTGCTTGGGAAACCCATGGAATAAAATCACAATGACTAAATCTCCAGTCTGAGCTATCCCTACTAAAACCCAAGAAACCAGTGATAAGACCCAAGAGAAGAAAAAATTCAGCCCAAATATCACCCTCCCTTCTTTTCTTCCTCTTCCCCACCCCATGTATGAATAACCTGGCCCTAACATCAACAACAACAACAACAACAACAACAACAACAACAACAACAAAAATTCAACCATATAGAGCTATTATGATGACAAAGATATAGAAGAACCAAACCCAAATCAAGAAAACTGACTTCAAAGGCAAAGTCTCAAAGCAAATCATAGCTTGGGAACAAATTCATCTATAATTCCTGAAAAAAATGAAGCAATGCTGTCTTGGCAAAGAAGGATAAGGAAGAGAGGGAGAAAAATTTGGAATAAGTCTTACAAAAATGAATGCTGAAAACTATCTTTACATGTATTTGGAAAAAATAAACTATTGAGGGAAAAAGAGATGAAGTAAGACCTCTTTTAAAAAAAAAAAAAAGAGCAAAAATTTTTTTGGAAAAACAAAACTAGAATGTTAATAGAAAAAAAATTGAGAAAAGAAATTAACAACTTGGAACTAGGGATATAAAACCTTAGGGTGGGTGGGAGGGGAGACCTAGCTGAGAATTAGAATTTACAAAATAGAAGTTAACGTCTCCATAAGACAAGACATGTCTTCATAAGTCTCGATAATATGAGAAATATTCAAAGTCAAAAGCCTTAAAAAAAATTATTAGAAAATATAAAGTAACTCACTGCAAAAATTGAGGAAAATACATCAAAATAGCAAGTACCATCAGCATCCAGAGAAACAACTATCCAGACTTGAATGGATCAAAATCAAAACAGTATTTTCACCTTTTTGTTGTTGTTTTTTCTTTCTCATGTTTTTTTTTTCCCCTTTTGATCTCATTTTTCTTGCACATTATGACAAATATGGAAATATATTTAGAAGAACTGCACGTGTTTAACCTATATCATATTGCTTGCTGTCTTGGGAAAAGGGGAAGGGAAGAAAGAATGAGAAAAACTTTGAACACAAGGTTTTGCAAAAGTGAATACTGAAAACTATTTTAATATTACTATTATTATATATAATATTTCATGTATTTGGAAAAATACTATTTTTAAAAAGAAAGGAAAAAATATTAAGAGAAAAAACTTGCAAGAAAAACTGGCAAGATCTACCTGAACCTTGCCATATTATTTCAAGGAATCTTAAAAAGAAAACTACTCAGATAGCTTAGAACTAGAGAAGACAAAAGAATCTGAAAGCCTCTACTGATCATTTCCTGACAGAAAACACAAAATTAAAAACTCCCAGAAAAATTACAGCTAAACTCCAGAGTTTCCAGATCAAAACAAAAATATTGCTAACAGCAAGAAAAAAAGAATTCAAATACTTAAGAGCCATAGTCAGGATCCCACAAAAACTCCATAACATAGCCACTACTTTAAGAGTAGACAACATGAAATGTGATATTCCAGAAGAAAAAAGATAAAGGCTTACAACCAGAATAACTAACATCCACAAAACTGAACATAACTCTAATGGGAAAAAATAGATCTTCAATGAAAGAGACAACTTCTAAGTATTCTTAAAAGATCAGAGCTACATAGAAACTTTGAAATGCAAACATTGGAATCAAGAGAAAGATCAACATGCACAAAATAAGCTGTATTAGAGTATAGAGAGATGGTATTCATGTCCCCTCAAAACCCTATCATCGTCAAAGGTCAGAGAGAACATCTAAATAGAATCAGGAATGGTTCTATTATATTTTGATGATCTTAAGAACATGGAAATGGAAGAGGAATATGTTGGTGAAGGAGAAGGGACAGAAAAAAATAGGGAAAATTACTTCACATAATTGGGGTATTTAAATATAAATTTATACAAACATGGAGGAGGAGGAGATACTTGAACTTCAGTCTCATTTGAATTCATCAAAGAAGGATAGAACTTACGCATAAAGTTGAGTACAGGAAGAGATTTTGACTTGAGGAAAAGAGGAAGGAGAAGGGAAAAGGGAAAATAAGAGAAAATGATAAAGGGAGAACTTAGTGTAAGTAAAACTCTTACTTAGAAGGATGGATTTGAAAGAGGCACTTAAAAGAAAGGGAAAAAGATAAGCACCTGTTATGGATTCTGGGTAAAGGGATCAGAACAGGGGCAGAGAAATAAACATTTTACACCAGAACTAGAACACATTCTTTTTCTTCATAAAGATCTTGCAAGGGGGCCAGCTAGGTGATACAGTGGATAGAGCACCAGTCCTTAAGTCAGAAAGACCTGAGTTCAAATTTGGCCTCAGACACACGTCCTAGCTGTGTGACCCTGGGCAAGTCACTTAACCCCAACTGCCTGGGGGGGGGAGGGAGGTTAGGGGAAATCTTGCAGACACCAAAGAGAAGGAAAAGTATAATAGAATGAAATGAAATACAAAATTTAAAATCCTAACTGTACGTAAATTAACTCACCTATAAAAGAAAACAGATTAGAAAGCTGAATCCAGTAACATGTTTACAAGAAACACACTTAAAACAAAAATGAATACACAGTTAAAATAAAAGCCAAAGTAAAATAGATCATACTTCAATTACCATTAAAAAAAAAAAAAAAGTAGGGATAGTAACCATGACTTCAGACAAAGCAACAGTTTTTAAAAAGACCTAATTTTTTTAAAAAAGGGAAACTACATGTTGCTGAAAAGGTCCATTGTCAATGAGTTAATATCAGCACTAAAGATATATACCAAATTGAACAAAATACACAAGGGAAAAATTAAATGAGTTATAGAAACATACACAAAAACTGTAATAGTGGAATACTTTATCCCTCTTAGACCTAGATAAATTTAATCAAAAAAAAAAGAACTAAAGGACCAGAAGAGAATGTTAGGAACATTAGATATGATAGACCTCCAGATATTTTTGAATGGAAATAGAAAGGATTTCTCAGCTGTGCATGCCACTTTAAAAAAATGTAACAACACATCAAGGCATAAAAAGCTCAAAAACAAATACAGAAAAACAGAAATTATCCAATGCATCTTTTACAGACTAGCATGATACTATCATATTCAACAGAGGGCCACAGAAGAAATAATTAAAATTTTTCAGAAATGATAATATGTGGAATTTATCCTTACCACACTAACAACCATAGCTCAAGAATTTTTTTTTAGTAATCAGTCTCTGAAAAAGGCCTTCTCTGTACAAAGCAAGGGAGTATAATTCTCCTTCATTGATTACACATTTTGGAAAGTACACAAAGGGTACTTATTAAATGTCAAAACAATACAGAAAAACTGTGACTTGGTTCAATATAAAGTTACATTTTTTCCATAAAATCATCTACTTCCAATTCAATCTTTGGTCAGTGACACTAATGGTCACTTCCATTCCAATTATTTTTTGCAGTAAACTTTTTTGGGGGTAAGCAATTTTCAATATTGTTTTCTAGTTTAAAATTCAGGTCATTTTGTACTTTATTTCTTACAAAAGAATTACTTTATAACATTTTACAAAAGACAATTTAAATTTCATTACTACCAGTAGAGAGGAAACCCAATTCTTTTAAATTGCTAAAAGTTTTAAAGTCAGCCATCAACTTATGCTGACCTATTATCAACTGTATAAGCAATCTGAATAATAACAGTGACAAAGGAGGAAATTCTTGGCATACTTTTAAAACTTAAAATTTAGGCAGAATCTTCCATACATTAGATAAATAATTTCAGGTAAGTCATTAATTTTAGTTAAAATCTTTAAAGCTTCTTTCACTTTCCAATGTGATGCCAAAGAATTGTCTTTGTCCAGGTAAAATGCAAACTATTATTAAAATCGCTTTGATAATCACCATAACTTACTAAAAGTACAAAAAGAAAGTTATACACTTACTCATCACCATCCGGACAAATTCCTGTAGTCTCATCATATTTTGTACAATATACATCAGGACTATAATTAAAAGTTCCATCACGCCTTCGGATGGGTCTACGGCGACGCTGATTTAGGAAATGCCAATGAAAACAGGTAAATGGTCTGTGTTGTGTACACTTGTGCTGCAAAAACAGGGGGCACTGTTCTGTCCTAAATTCCTTTAGATACCTAAAAAGATAAATGGTATTACAAGTCGTTTTAACTGGAGGGAAGTACTATACATTTGATGCAGTGCTTGCTTGTTAACTTATAGTTCTCATTGTCAGTCTAAACTGTGTCTAATAATGTAACTTTATTAGGGCCACGCAACTTAATATTAATTGCTTGATGGGTTTTTAATAATCAACGCCAAACTTGGACAAGGAATCTCTATGTAAAATAGACCTATGAGCCATCTATCTTCAATTACACTGCAATTGAGGAAGGGGGCAAGAGAATCCCCCAGACTCAGGTCTGCTTTAAGTCCAACAAGAAAAAAGCAAAAAGCAGCAAGTCCCTCCCATCCATCCCGATTCCTTCAGAATATGCAGAATTCAACTTTCACGCCAGTTCTAAAACAGTCCCGAAGGTAGATTTTATAAAATTTTGCTTAAAACCTAGGTTGCTTCAGCACTTTTCAAATGGAGGGAAGAGGGGGTGTGTGAGGGATGTGGGTGTAGGTAAAGGTTGGCACGTTAGGCCTGGCATCTGGGGTTCCAGGCAAGGCATGGGGACAGGGAAACAGCAGAGTGGCAGTCACCAGAGGGTGAGGGGTAGAAGGGAAGACCCCAGAGCTCCGGGACGCGGGAAGGAGACGGGTTGGACGGCAGGGGCCCAGGTGGTCTGGGGAAAGCCCGGGAGGCCGCGTAGCGGTCACTAGACAGGAAGTTCAAAGTGTCCGGCGGGGAGTGGGGCGGGGCGGCGCGGCGCAGCGCGGCGCGGCCCGGCCCGGCCCGACGCGACCAGACACGGCCCGGCCCGGCCCGGAGCCCGGGCGTCCAGCAGGCGGAGAGGCCTGGGGGAGGGGCGGGCTGGGAGGCGGCTCCGCGGGCGGGGGGAGGGGAGGGCGGGGAGAACGGAGGCGGCGGCGGCTGCTCGGAGGCCGCGGGAGCGCTTCATCCGCCCCGCCCCGCGCCGCGCCGCCGCCTCCGGCTCAGAGCGGTACAGCCCGGAGCCCGCGAGGCCAAGACGAGAGTAGGACCGGGATCTGGGCAGAAAGGGGTGGGGGAAGCAGGCGCGCGGGCCGAAGCGCTCGGCGGCGGGGGCGGGGGCGCGCGAGGCCGCTTCCCGCCTGCCGTGGCGGAGGTGACTGCGGCTACGACGGCGACAACCCCGGGCGGTAGGGGGCGGCACGGGACACTGACCTGTAATGAGTCGGTTTCTCCGTCTGGGGGGGGGATCCGCTCAGCGCCACCGCCGCCGCCGCCGCTTTCGAAACCGACGGCATTTTCAGTCAAAACAATGCAGCGCGCATGCGCCGGTCGGACCCGCCCCCGCCCCCTCCGGATCTATCCCACCTCCCCTACCCCCACAGCCTTCGCCAAGCCCACCGGGCCCCCTACCCCCTCCCGCCCACCCACGCGCCCGCCGCCCGCGCGGAGACTGGACCCCGCCCCCGTCCTGGAAGGCTCGCCGGCCCCCTCCCGCGCTGGAGGCCACGCCCCCGCCTGGAACAGCCACACCCAGTGGCCACACCCACTACCTTGAGGCCCCCCACGTCGCCCAGCCCAACTGCCCGCAGAGACCACGCCCCCTCCGCGATTGGCACCGCCCAAAGACCCGAACTCGGAGGCCACACCCCCTGGCAGCTCCAGTCTGGCCCAGGGCCCGCGGGCCAGAGCCCCCTCCAGAGAGTGCATCTCTGCCGATGCTGGGCTGCCCCTCTGCAGTGGTGCCTGGCCGCCGCGCGCCACATCCTCGGAACCCCCAGCTCGTGGCAGTCAAACCCCGCGCCGGAGAGAGAGTGAGATCGCTAGAAGTGGACAGAGCAGACCATCAGTGAGAGACCCAAATGCAGACACACACGTAACAACTCCATCCCCACCACACACCATCAGTGCCTTAGACTTCTCCCGAGCACTCACTGCCCCATTCTCCCTAATCGGTCCGTGAGCATTTATTACTTATTGAAGATGCTGACAAAGTAAAAGCACGGAGGTGAAGCACCAACCAAATATAATACACTATACAGAACCTTGTCTTTCTCAGGAAAACTGCCCCATCCTACTCGCGTCTACAAGCACCCCCTTCCCATTAGTTAACAGTGTCTTTTGGTAGGGACAAGTTTAAATAGCATTTACTATGTGCCAGCTACTGAGCTAAGCCCTTTTGTAAATATGATCTCATTTGATTCTCAGCAAATAAATTATTCCTATTCCATAATTAAGGAAATTGAAGTTAAGGGATTTGCCCAGAGTCATACCACTAGCTTAATCTATTGCATCATTAGCTGCTATTGCAGCCTTTCCTAAAACTGTCCTCTTTCATTTAACATACAAAAAGCATTTATTAATTGGTGGTAGGGTCACAAAAACAAGTAAGAGTCCCAGCCCTCAGAAACTATGCATACAAGACAGATATCCAGATAAGAAACTTATCTTTTAAAGAAGAGAATGTTAAACTAGCTGGAACAAGAAAGACCTTCTGGTAGGTATTGCTGGAGATGAGCTTTTCCAGGCATAGGAGAAGGGGTATGAAATGTGACAGAACAAAAGGGCCAATTTAGCTGAAACAAAGAGCCATGAAATGGAGTTATACAAAGTGTGTGAAACGTGCTGGAATCATCTAGGAAAAGATTTAGATGCCAAGCTGAACAGTTCGTATTTTACCATAAGAGAATAAGAAGCCACTGAAAATTCTTGAGCAAGGGAAGCACATAAGTGAAATCTATGTATTAGAGAAATAATTTTGGCAGCTACATGAAGAGAGATTGTAAGATTGGGAGACACTTAAGAGACTGTTCTATTCATTAAGGTTATAAGGCCTAAATGAGTGTAATGGCCATGAATTCGAAGAGAACAGAATAGGACATATCTTATGGAGGTAGAATTGACGATATAGATCAACTAATTAGCTTTAAAACTGATGAGGTTCAAATCAGGAATGCATGGAATAGTCTGTAAAAAATTCACAAGCCCAGGCCATCTTCAACTCGAAGGGCAAAAAGTTTTTTTATGGGACCACGAGAGGGGCAAAACTCCTTTAAAAAAATCACAATTTACAAGGAAAAAGGGGAGACAAACCAAAGTATTCTAACTATTCTTGCCTCAGAAAGTTATACAAAATAACCCTGGGGGGGCTAACATTTATAATTGGACCTCCAGATTGTAACAATAATTGAGAGAGATCAAGACAATACTGTCAATGCAAGGAATCACAAAGGCCCAGTTAGGGACTACAAAAACCCAGTTAAGGACAAGAAAATACTGTCAATGCCACACAAGGCTTGCCACAGGAGGATTACATCTGTAGCTTGGCTTCCCCATTGTATCAATACCCCTCCTTTTCACCCAAAAGGGTCATTTTCCAAAAAGTTTGCAAAAACTGGGCAGCTCCATCAAAACCAAGAGAAAAGTCAAGCATACCTCAAAAGACGTCAAATCTGAAATGGTAAGAATGGAATCACCCTCAAGAGAAATGGGGAAGTTCAGAGAGAGGAGATAGTAGAGGAATGTAGGGAATGAGTTCAATTTTAAACATGGTGATTTTAAGATGAAGAAAGCAAGAGACAAGTCATGTGGGACTAGAGTTGAGAAGAGATTTGGGCGAAATATACAGATTTAGGAATCATTTGAACAAAGATAAGAATTGATACCAAATGAGCTGATGAGATTAAACATCAAGAGGCCTTCTGGAACAGTCATAGTTCCGAGCCAGGAGGCACATACTGATCAAACATCAATTAGAGAGGTAGAAGAAACTAGTAATATACTGGATATGGAGTCAAGAAACCCGACTTCAAATCCTTCTGTAGCCACTTAACGATGAACCTGTGGCAATGACTAAATCTATACTTCTACAGTCATGCATAAAAAAACCAAGAAAGGGCAATGAGAGAAGCAAAACCAGTGAAGGGCAATATCATGAAAGCTTAGAAAAGGCCAATAGGTTTAATCATTTAAAAGATCATTAGTGCCAAGGCTGGTGGCAACCTGTAACCCCAGCTACCAGAGGCTGAGGTTGGTGGATATCTTGAGCTCATCTAAGCTCCATCAGATGGACTAAGTCCATCAGATGTTCACATTTAAGTTTGGCATCAATAAAGTAAACCTCCTGGGAGCAGGGAACTGGGTTTGCTTAAGGAGGGGTAAATCTAGTCAAGATAGAGTCTGGGATAATGAAAAGGAGTTCTGAGTATATTAGGAACTCACAATGGATAGCCTTCATTTACTTCATTTAAAGTAGAAGGCAAAGTCTTTACTCTGGAGAGAAACATTTCATGGGACTTGAAGACAGAACTCATTGGGGGAATGGCTAGACATAATTCCATAAGTCACAGTGATCTTCCAATCAATCCCTATCATTCTAGATGTCTTGAGATCAGGAATGGAAGCTGTTTTGGGGTAATCAACAGGAGGCAGTTCAAACAACCTGCACTTCCACACTATTTTCTCCCAATGCTTCTCAAAGGGATCTTTGAGAATTCCAAACCTTCCTTCCCCTAGTCCTACTTCCTTCCCATGCTCTGGAAGTTACTGTGGTCATTGGAAAGATGAGAATTGTTCAAAGTGGGATTTGTTTGTTTACAGTATTATTGTTTGGAAACAATTTAAGGTATCAATCTGGCATTCAAAAGTAAATTGTCCAAGTCCTATGATGACATGAGAAGTTTTCTTAATAAGGCTATCACAATTGTTGAGAGTTTCCTGTTTTAGTTGATATTTAGCAAACCTCCAGTCATATATTAGATCTAATTGGAGCCTGAAGTCAGGGACTCTGCTCACAAGTGGGGAAGAGCTCTAAGAGGTAGGTAGGGTGAGGGAGTAGTCCTAAGAGTTTACATGACATCAGTCTCTGTGGAGCAGAGGGATGCTGCAACCTTCAGAAAAACTTGCACATAGCTGACTAGCCTGTGTTATGGCCATTTGACCCAAAGGTAGCAATAGCTGGTGTCCAAAGTATACATTATGTTGCTTAGTCATGCCAAAAAGAGGGGAACGATCCAAGTGTAAATATCAGAGGTAGGATATTTAAACCCAGTTTTCTAGTTGCTACAATTTCACTTTCTCAAAACAAGCCATCTATAGCCTGTTCATAAATACATGGCCCATCTCTTCATATCATACCTGCTCTAACAAATATCATAAAAAGATGTGTTCATGGAATCCATGGTCATACAATGCCTGGAGATGGAAATTTCACTTTTATCCTTGGATTCCACTTACTAAAAGGCTGTAAGTCCACAGCAAGATAGCATTTCCTAACAGCATCCTGACTATAGGAGATTACTACTGCCATAAAGTTTTTTTTTAAAGTAGCAGTTTCATATGGGTGGCAAGAATCAAGTATCAGCACAGCCTCACAGCAGAGATAAGAAATGGCAACTAAATATTCGAAAATATTCCTAAAAATATATTAAACTATATATGCTCTTTGACCCAGCAATGGTACTACCACACATAGTCCCAAAGACAAAAAGAACCCATATGTCTGTGGAATCCTAGTTACATGGGCTCCTTACCTGAATAGTGGGGTATAGAGATAAAGAACTCAAATAAACATTGTCCCAGGTCTCACTAGCTGGTGACATTTGTTGGAATCTATTTCTGAGATTTTGATTTAGAGGAGTCTAGGAGTTGAGAAGCCAGAAACTAGAATGAGCAGCCATTTCTGTTACACACCATTCAAGAGGCAGCAAGGGTCATCTCCACTTCTCTTCTATACAAGCTTTAGTTAGTCAATAAAATATCAAAGTTTCTACACTTAGCTCCTCCCCTGCTCTGCATGGTAGCTACAAGAAAAGATTGTTGAGTGGGCAGGGGGCACTTTGCATTACCATTCACTCACTGTTTAAAGAGTAAATCAAAGTTAATTCAGATGGATGTGGTGACCCACTTCTGATTTTGAAAGATAACTGAAACAAGAAGCCAATTTAGCTTAGCCTTGGCAGGTGACAGCATTAGCAACTGGCCTCTTAATAGTCCAAATGAACTGTTCTCTCTCTACTGCTCACCATGTTTTTATAGCTATTATTTTATTTCCCCCACTTCACATGAAAAAAAAATTTAGCAAGTGGCTAAATTCTTTTCTAGTAGGATTTATGCTGGTACAGGGAGAGATTTAGACAGAGAACTGGATTTGAAGGACAGGTGTTATACATCCCTACTTCAGCAAGTCTGAAAACACTGGACAGACTCAGACTCCATTTGGAATTCCCAAAATAATCAATCTTACCCCAAGGCAAGCACATTTCCACAAACAGGAGAACCTGTAGGAATCACATGTTTGTATCTATATGCATATCTGAGCCTAAAAACAAACACACACACACACACACACACACAATGTGTGTGTGTGTGTATAGACATGCATCTATACATACCATATATGGATCAATAATCTAGTTCTACATATTTAATAAAAACTAAACAGCAAGTCTCATCAAAAACATTGCCATTTATATTCATCTGGGGTAATGTATTGCTTGGTCTTTTGCAAAATCAAGTGTGTGACATCTATCCCAACAAGATGGTCTGAAGACAGACCAAGTTTAAACACTGCTGTCTAGGAATGATCACATCAGAGATGAGAAATCCTAGATCTAGATTCTATACTTAGTATTTAACTTGAGGTAAAATTAGATAACCCCACTTTCTCTAGTTAGCAAAATGAATTAACAGTGCCCTTTCGATTACCAGGAAAGCGTACAGATAAGGACACAGATTAGATATGAAATACTTTGAGTTCTTAAAAAATCAGCACAATAGAAAGTCATGGTAATATTACAATCACAAAGGGAAGAGAAATGCATTTGCTCCTTTATTTTTTATAATGGCATCTTTACTAGATGTAAATGTTTGCCTTTGGGTGATAGCTTTATGTATTAGAAGCAGTTGGTGTACTGGTTAGAATGCCAAGCACAAAATTAAGAAACTGAATTCAAATCCTGCCTTAAGACACTTACCAGCTATGACCTTAGACAAGTTAACTTACACTAGGTGCCCTTGTTTCCTCAACTGTAAGAGGAATAATAGCCCCATGGTTGCATTGAGAATAAAATGATATATTTGTGAAGGATACTTTGCAAATCTTAAAGAACTATATAAATACTATTAATTGCACTAGTTATATATTGAGGAAAAAAAATTACCTTTGGATGCTAATTTTTAATTCAGAATCAAATCTACTTCGGCTGTTTTCCCCAGTAAGAAATAACTTGGAATAAACTGATTCAGAATAATCTGATAGCCCAGTAAAGTATTAGGCCTGGGGTCAGAAAGACTTTAGTTTAGATCCAGCTTCAAACATTAGCTCTGACCTTGATCAAGTCACTTAACCACTATTTTTAAAGTTTCTTCAAGTGTAAAAATGGGGATAGCACCTACCTTTACAGAATTGTTGAAAGGATCAAATGAGGTAATTTTTTTTTAAAGCACTTAGTGCAGTCCTGGCACTAATAGGCACTATATAAAATGTGTATTTGTACCCTTTCTCCCATTCATCTGCTAAGTTTCTGTCAGTAACATCTCTAAAATAGAGATAATATCCATAATTCCTACTTCAGAGTTACTTTGCAGATCAAATAGAGTTAAGAAACTATTACACTTTACAAACTTCAAAGCACAGTCAGATATTCATAACAATCACCTAACCAGACAGCCAAAAACTTGCTCTCTAGACATGGTTTAGAGTAAAAGACCGGAGATCACTTCCAACCCTCAAATTCTATGATTCTTTGTATAGGAAATCATACCTGGCATACAGCAGAAACTTAATATGGATCTGTCTGAGTCATCATTGCTATGCCCAAATTAATACAGGATCACTAGGAACCTTAAGGGTTAGTGGGATCTGTCTGACTCATCATTGCTATATCAAAATTAACACAGGATCACTAGGAACCTTAAGGGTTAGTGGGATCTGTCTGACTCATCATTGCTATATCAAAATTAATACAGGATCACTAGGAACCTTAAGGGTTAGTGGGATCTGTCTGACTCATCACTGCTGGGATCTGTCTGACTCATCACTGCTATACCAAAATTAATACAGGATCACTAGGAACCTTAAGGGTTAGTGGAAATCCTTCTGTACATTTAATGAATTTTACAAATAAAAATAGATTTCAATCTCAGGTTCCCTAACAATATATAGAAAATTCATCAGTACAGTTGACATGAACTTTTAAGGGGGTGCACATAAAGACACCACCCAAAGGCAAATTATTTACTTTATTTCAATGCTACAGAAGTAACATTTATTTTAACATTGTTTTATGAAAACAAGATGGATGGCATTTTCATGCAAATGAATACTGGACTGTACTCCGTATCCCCAATTCATTCAAAAGCACAATTGTTAATTACTAAAATGATTAAAATCAATATTTCTAGGGGACCTGAGAAGAGCTTTCAGAAGTTTCATTGGGAAGCTTGGGAGAGCCAAAAAGCAGTTTCCTCGGTGGTTAGTCTATTGCTGTCACCGAGTCTGTACTCTTAAGAAGACAGCTATATTTCTGGCCACATCCAGCGTGTTCCAGTAGATTGAAATTCCAGGAACAAAACTAGGCAATACAGCTGATAACCCCCCCCAAAAAAACCTCCCCCCCCCAAAAAAAAAAAATAGATGTAATAAATCCCTGAGTGGCTGAAGGTCGGAGCTGACAGGGATTTGATGATCCATTTGCTCCAACTTATCCATTTTACAAAAGAGAAAATCGAGACCCAAATGAGAAAGTTGCTTGACAAAAATCACACAGGAATTCGGTGGCAGAGGTAGACCTTTCCCCCAGCGTCTGGAAGGCCCTTCATCAAGTCCTAGTACCCGCGCCGGCCTGGCTTCCGGGCTGCTCGGGGTCGACACCTGCTTCCGGCGACTGCCCTTCCAAGCCTCGGGTCAGCCACCCATCGATGTCGGTCTCCTTCCTGAAGAAGCACCAAACGACCAGCGCTATCAGGGACGCGCTCAAGGGTACGACCTTCCACCAGGGCCGGCGACGATCGCTGCCCAGGGAGTGCTCCACAGTCCAACGGCGCGGGTTCGCCTTGCTGGAGGAGAAGTGGATGGGTCGCTCTAGCTCGTCCTCCTCCTCTTCCGCGACCCCACGCTTGGCCCTGGCTCCGACCGGAGGAACAAAGTCCCGCGGGGCCCAGGGCGCTAGGCGCAGCGCCCGGCGACTCCTGAGAAAGAAACCAGTGAGCCTCCCCGGTGCCACCCGCATCTCCTCTCCCTTCCCTTCCCTTCCTCCGGCCTAAGGGCCCAGCTCCGGCGGAGTAGCAGGGACTCCTCCCCGCCCCCTTTAGCGAGGACTCACCCCGCCGCCAGACAGCACAGGGAACCACTCATTCCGATTGACCCTCCACATAAACAGTACGGCGCCTTCCAGAAACGTCACTTCCGACGCGGACGTTTTCGTCACATCCTTTCCCTTCTTCGCTACGTTCTTTATATCCGGCGATGCCGTTTCCCCCCCCCCCCCCACTTCAACACACCTCCGGAAGCAAACTCCAGAAATGTCCGCGCAAAGCGGAAACAGCGTTACGACGCGGAGGGGAAACGCTCCGGAGAAGACGCCCGGCCCAGGCATCATGGGAAATGGAGTTTTGTTTGTTTTTTTTTTCTCCTCTCTTTTCCGTGACTCTAGAAAGTATTTCTCAGGGAATGCCAGAAAATGGCGGGCGAAAGAAGACGCCACCTGCCTCGGGTTTTCTCCCCTTTCCCGGTACCCCAGGAGAAGCCCATCACCGTCACCCGCAAGCTCTCCTTTCTGTAGCTGCATTCCAGTTTACACAAGATTCTCTTGGTGTTGATGACGTAATCCCTACTTAACAGATGAGAAAACCGAGGCCCTGGGAAAGGAAGGAGACTTCAGGGTCACGTAGAAATCCATCACTCCCTACAGGCAATTTCGAGCCTTCGTATGAGAAAGATCCCCAAGAGGGGAAAAATGGCGGAGATGGGGAAATGGGAAGGAGCGGTAAGAGGTGATTTTTAGGAAGGCCAAGAAATTTTATTTTCAAGTTTAAAAATATTCCCTTTGTATCATGAGCTTCATCATCTGTAAACAGGCATTAAGATGCACGTAACAAATGGGGAGGGGGGGAGGGGGAAGACTTTTTTCAGATTTTTTTTTTTTAATGAGCTTAATTATAAACAAGCATTAAAATGCACATAACAAACGGGGGCGGGGAGAAGATTATGTAGGAAACTTCTTAGAATGATGGACCGAGCCTGGAAAACTTGAATCTGAATGCTACTACTTCATACACTTAGTAGTAAGCTGTGTGACTAATGACTTAACCCTTCTCAGTCTCAGTTTCCCTATATGTAAAATAGGGCTCTTAATAGTACCCATCCAATAGGCTACACTTGGCGAACTTTAACGTGCCCTGCAGAAGTTTGCTGTTATCATTCTCTCATGTGTAATTTGGTTTTTAAAAATATATCAAACAGCTAGCCTTTATGATGTCATATAAAGTAGGGCAAGGTAACTGAAGATGAATACAAATCATAGCATGGCCCCGTAAGAATGATTTCAACTCAGAATGAGTTGAGGTTGAAGGATGATATTTAGGACAACAAAAGTGTTGGGTTTTTTTCAACGTTACGTTGGAATCAAAATAGATGCTTCAGTCCTAGATGGGCTACAAGAAGGCATTTATATTTCTCTTTAGATTTGTTGACCATTTGCTTCATATGTTGTTTATTTTTCTCATTCCAGAGCTTGTTCTTGGGAGACATTATTTTTTCACGTCATTATTTTTGCCAGAATTTTTCTCTTGGTGTCTTCAGAATTTCATTCTTAAGAGCTTCCTATCCTATTTGGGCTGCCTTTTCTTACAGAATTTTAGGCTGCTGAGTCCTTTGAAGTGTCCAGCTTTGTTGTAATTCTAAAGGTAAATGGTTATTTCCTCCAAGGTTTTATCACTCAGTAATTGGTTTGCTTTTGTTGGACGCGATCATGTTCTGAATAACAGTATTCTGTTATTCCTCAGATTTCTGTTGCCAAGATGGTAGAATGAGGAAGGAAGCCCTTCCAAATTATTGACCAGTAGTGAAGCCTCACCCCAAGTTGGGCCAATAGCAAGACCCCACCCTGGGGGCTTACCGATAGAGACCCTGTTTCCATAACAATCCAGAAGCCAGGCCCCACCCCTGCAGCAGACCCACAACAAAAATCCCTCTTCTTGAGTCAGCCACCAAAAAGATCCTGTTACCATTGCAACCCAGTAGCAAAGCCCTAGACCTGGAACAAATCAACAAATAAATCCTACCCTCAGGGGAGATCAACAGGGAGGTTCCAGTCCCCAGTACAAACCAGAAGAGAAGCTTATCCTCCAGAGAAAGCAAGTGGCTGAGCCCTGAAGTACAATGAAAGCCACCTCTGAGTCCCATAGTCCCAGCACAAAAAAGTTGGGACATTACAGGACTAAAGAGTCCAACTCTCACATAAAAATGCCAAGTCACAAAAAAAAAAAAATTAACTATAGAAAGTTACTATACTGATAGGGAGGATCAAGGCATAAACTTAGAAGAGGACAATAGTATCAAAATGGCTACATGTGAAGTCTCAAAGAAAAATATAATTTTTCTCACACCCAAAAAGAATTCCTGGAAGAGCTTAAAAAACATTATAAAAAGCAAAATAGAGAAGTGTAAGAAAAAATGGGAAAAGAAAAATAATGAAAGAGTATCATGAAAAATGATAGCATGGGAAATATACATAAAAATTTACTAAGAAAGATAATTTCCTAAAAAATAAACTACTAAATGGAAAAGAAAATACAAAATTTTTGCTCATAGAAGAAAATAATTTCTTAAAATCATAAAGGAGGGAAAAGGACCCACATATACAAAAATGTAGCTCTTTTTGTGGTAGCAAAGAATTGGAAAATGAGTAGATTCCCATCAATTGGGGAATGGCTGAACAAGTTATGGTATATGAAGGTTCTATAAAAAATAATGAACAAGTTGATTTTAGAAAGGCCTAGAAAGATTTACTGAACTGATGCTGAGCAAAACAAGCAGAACCAGAAATACATTGTAAATAATAACAGCAAAATGGGCAATGATCAACTATGAAAGACTTGGTTGTTCCCAATGGTTCAGTGATCCAAAGCAATCCCAATAGAAATACTGTGGACATCCAGAAAAAGAACTAAAGAAACAATATATAACAATACAAGCTATGTTCGCTAATTTTTTGGGTTTTTTTTTAAATCTCTCCCATAGTTTTTTCCAATTGCTCTCCCAACATGATTCATAAAACAATGTGTATTAGAAATAAATTTACTAGGGAAAAAAAAAGGATTGAACAAGAGGACATTCTATGAGACATTAGGATATGATCAAACAAAATCAAAAAAAGTACAAAAATAGAAAATTTAAAATTGATCATTGGGAAAACAACTAAGAAAATAGATCTGGGAGAGATAATATAAGAATTATTGAACTACATGGAAGCCATAATAAAAACAAAACAAAACAAAACAAAAAAGCTTGGACAGCATTTTTCAAGAAATTATCAAAGAAAACTGTCCTGATATAGTAGAACAGAGGCAAGATAGAAATTGAAAGAACCCCCCCCCCAATCACCATCTGAAAGAGATACCAAAATGAAAACTCAGGCATATATAGAGAAATTCCAGAGCTCAAAGATCAAGGAAAATGTATTGCAAGCAACCAAAAGAAAACAATTAAAATATTGTGGAGCTACAGACAGGATTATACAGAATTTGGCAGCTTCCACATTAAAAAACTGGAAGCTTGGAATATGATATATTGGAAGACAAAGAAGTTAGCATTATAACCAAGAATCCCCACCCAGCAAAATTGAATATGATCTTTTAGCAGGAAGGGGGGAGAAAACAAGATTTAGTGAAATAGAGGATTTTCAAGCATTTCTAAATTATTATTATTACATAGAATTTCTAAATTTAAAAAATTAACCTCCAAATACAACATTCAAGGGAAACATGAAAAGGTAAAGGAATGAGAAAACATAAGAAATTCAATAAGATTAAACTGTTTATATTTCTAGATGGCAAAAAATTTTTGTATCTTAACTTTAATAATAGAAGAGCAATTAGATGGAGTATGTGTAGACAGAGGGTATGGATATAAGGTTTCTTTGATAGAATACTATCCTCAAAAACAAAATAGGCAAAAAATAAAATTGCACTACAAGAAAAAGGGGGAAAGATTGAAATGGAGATAAATTATCCCACATAAAAGAGGCATGAAAGAGTTATTATAAAGGGGAAGATAAAGAGTGGGGTGGCAGGAAAAATCTGAACTTAACTCACATCAAAATTGGCTTAGAGAAAGAACATAAAAGTCTCAGTTGAATACAGAAATCCATCTTACCCTATAAATAAAAAGGATGAGGATAATAGAAGGGGGAGAGAGGACTGATAAAAAGAAGGGTGTATTGGAGAAGCAAAACTCTTGTAAGGAGGGAAAGGGGGAGGGGCAAGGAAAAGGGATAAACGAGGGGAAAAATAGCATTGAGGAAAATATACAGTAATTATTATAAATGTGAATGGAATGACAATCAAAATGGATTAAAAACTAGGATACTACAATATTTTGTTCACAAGAAACATTTGAAGCAGAGATACACACATTGTAAAGATAAGGAGTTGGAACTTCAGATGAAGCAAAAAAAAATTGCATAGTAATCATGATCTTAGGCAAATCAAAAGCAAAAATAGATTTAAGAGAAATTTTTAATCTATTAAAAGAAAGTATATCCTCTCAGACCTGTGGAAGGGGAAGGTCTTTGTGACCAAAGCAGAACTAGAGATCATTACTGATCACAAAATAGAAAATTTCGATTATACCAAACTGAAAAGTTTTTGTACAAACAAAACTAATGCAGACAAGATTAGAAGGGAAGCAATAAACTGGGAAAATATTTTTACAGTCAAAGGTTCTATAAAGGCCTAATTTCCAAAATATATAGAGAATTAACTCTAATTTATTTTTATTTATTTTTTTTTTAAATTTAATAGCCTTTTATTTACAGGATATACATAGGACTTAAGCATTAAAATTGCCAAACCTCTTGTTCCAATTTTTCACCTCTCCCCACCTCCCTAAATGGCAGGATGACCAGTAGATGTTAAATATATTAAAATATAACTTAGATACATAATATGTATACATGACAAAAATTATTTTGCTGTACAAAAGAATCAGACTTCTGAATTATTGTACAATTAAGCTTGAAGGAAATCAAATCAGGGTGCATAAATATAGATTGGAATTCAATGTAATGGTTTTAGTCATCTCCCCAAAGTTCTTTCTGGATAGTGTTCAATTCATTACTGCTCCATTAGAAATGATTTGGTTGATCTTGTTGCGAGGATGGCTGATCCATCAGAACTGGTCATCATCTAGTATTGTTGTTGAATATAATGATCTCCTGGTCCTCTCATTTCACTCAGCATCAGTTCGTAGTCTCTCCAGGCCTTTCTGAAATCATCCTGTTGGTCATTTCTTACAGAACAGTAAATTCCAGTAATTTTCATATACCACAATTTATTCACGCTTCTCCAACTGATGGACCATCCATTCAGTTTCCAGTTTCTAGCCATCAAAGGGCTGCCTACAAACTTCTTGACATACAGGTCCTTTCCTTTTTTAATCTCTTTGGGATATAAGCCCAGTAGTAACACTGCTGGATCAAAGGGTATGCACAGCTTGATAACTTTTTGAGCATAGTTCCAAACTACTCTCCAAAATGGTTGGATTCGTTCACAACTCCACCAACAATGCAACAATGCAATGTTAATTCTTAACTCTAATTTATAAAAAATCAAGCCATTCTCCAATTGAAAAATGGTCAAAGGATATGAACAGACAATTCTCAGATGAAGAAATTGAAACTATTTCTAGTCATATGAAAAGATGCTCCAAGTCATTATTAATCAGAGAAATGCAAATTAAGACAACTCTAAGATACCACTACACACCTGTCAGATTGGCTAAGATGACAGGAAAAAATAATGATGATTGTTGGAGGGATGCGGAAAACTGGGACATTGATGCATTGTTGGTGGAGTTGTGAACGAATCCAACCATTTTGGAGAGTAGTTTGGAACTGTGCTCAAAAAGTTATCAAGCTGTGCATACCCTTTGATCCAGCAGTGTTACTACTGGGCTTATATCCCAAAGAGATTATAAAGAAGGGAAAGGGACCTGTATGTGCACGAATGTTTGTGGCAGCCCTTTTGTAGTGGCTAGAAACTGAAACTGAATGGATGTCCATCAGTTGGAGAATGGCTGAATAAATTGTGGTATATGAATATTATGGAATATTACTGTTCTGTAAGAAATGACCAACAGGATGATTTCAGAAAGGCCTGGAGAGACTTACACGAACTGATGCTGAGTGAAATGAGCAGGACCAGGAGATCATTATATACTTCAACAACAATACTATATGATGATCAGTTCTGATGGACCAGGCCATCCTCAGCAACGAAATCAACCAAATCCTTTCCAATGGAGCAGTAATGAACTGAACCAGCTACGCCCAGAAAAAGAACTCTGGGAGATGACTAAAAACCATTACATTGAATTCCCAATCCCTATATTTATGCACACCTGCATTTTTGATTTCCTTCACAAGCTAATTGTACAATAATTCAGAGTCTGATTCTTTTTGTACAGCAAAATAACGTTTTGGTCATGTATACTTATTGTGTATCTAATTTATATTTTAATATATTTAACATCTACTGGTTATCCTGCCATCTAGGGGAGGGGGTGGGGGTAAGAGGTGAAAAATTGGAACAAGAGGTTTGGCAATTGTTAATGCTGTAAAGTTACCCATGCATATATCCTGCAAATAAAAGGCTATTAAAATTAAAAAAAAAAAGAAAGAAAGAAAGAAAGAAAGTATATCTTGCTGAAACGTATCATAGACAATGAAGTCATATCACTACTAAATGTATATGCACCAAATGACATAACATCTAAATTTGTGAAGAAGTTGAATAAATTAAAAGAGGATATAATAAAACCATACTAGGGAAGAATCTTAATTTTCCCCTCTCAAAATTAGATAAGTTCAAACAAAAAATAAAGTTAAGGGAAAAAAATCTCAAAAGGTTAGATATGATAAATCTCTAGAGAAAACTGAATGGAAAGAGAAAGGAATATTCATTTTTCTCAGCAGCACATGGCACCTACATACAAACTGACCATGTATTAGGATCTTAAAACCTCACAACCAAATGCAGAAAAGTAGAAAAATTCAAACTATAATGCAATAAAAATTACATTCAATAATGGACAATAGAAGAATTAAAAATTAATTGGAATTCTAATCCTTTTTTTTTTTTAAAGCGAATCAAAGAATAAATCAGAGAAACAATTGATAATTTCATTCAAGAAAATGACAAAACTGAGACAAGATACCAAAATTTACGTATTAGAGCCAAATGGTACTTAGGAGAAAAATTAAAAAACAGATCAATGAATTGGACACCTAATTAAAAAACCAACAAAAACTAGAAAAAAAAAGAACAAATTAAAAATTTTCAATTAAACATGCAAATTGGAAATCCTGAAAATCAAAGAAAAAAATAAAATTCAAGGTAACAAAACCAGTGAACTAAAACATAAAACTAGAAGCTGATTTTAAGGCGGGGGGGCATAATAAACTATTGGTTAATTTGATTTTTAAAAAAGAAGAAACCCAAATTACTATTATCAAAAATGAAACAGGTAAATTCACCATCCATGAAGAGGAAATTAAGACAATTGTTAGGAGTTATTTTGCCAAATTGTATGGCAATAAATTTGATAATCTAAATGAAATAAATGAATATAAAAATATAAATTACCCAGAAATAAAATACTTAAATAACCCAATCTTAGAAAAAGAAATTAAACAAGATATCAATGAACTTCCTAAGAAAAAAATCCTCTGGACCACATAGATTCACAAGTAAATTCTCAGTGGATTCTTTCAATAACTATTTTCCCTCTGGTTTTAAGATATCAAGGCAATTTTCCTTGATTTCTTCAAAGATATTGTCCAAGTTCTTTTTTCCATCATGTCTTTTAGGTAGTCCAATTATTCTCAGATTGTCTCTTCTATTTTCTAGGTCAATTGTTTTTCCAATGAAGTATTTTACTTTTTCTTTTTTCTTTTTTTGATTTTGTTTGACTTATTCTTGATGTCTCATTGAGTCATTCGCTTTCATTTGTCCAATTCTAATTTTTAGTAAATTATTTTCTTCAGTTAGTTTTTTTACTTCCTTTTGCATCTGGACAATTGTACATTTAAAAGAGTTATTCTGTTCAGTGGATTTTTTTTTTCCATTTCACCAATTCTATTTTTTGAGGATTTTTTTCCATTCATCAAAATTATTCTTTTAAGAAGTTTTCATATATATATATATATATATATATATATATATATATACATATATTTCCATTTTTGTCATATTTATTGTTTAAGGAATTGGTTTTTTCAGTCAATTTCTGTATTTCTTTTTTGTTAGCTGTTGGCTCTTTGCCCTAGCCTTTCAAACTTCTCCCATAAAGCACTCATTTCTTTTTCCAGTTTTTTCTTCTGTCTTTTTTAAAATCCTTTTTGAATAATTAATTCCAATACTATATAAACTATTTAGAAAAATTAGGTGGAGTCCTACCAACTTTTGTAACACAAATATGGTGCTTACACTCAAACCAGGAAGAGCCAAAACAGAGGAAGAAAATTGTAGATCAATTTCACTAGTAAATATTGATGCAAAAGAATTAAATAAAATGCTAGGAAAAATATTACCCAATATACACAAGGATAATATACTACAACCAGGTGAGATTTATATCAGGAATAAAGGGCTGGTTCAATATTGGGGAAATTATCAACCTAATCATATCAAAAACCAACAGAAGTCATAGAGAATCAACTAAAAAAACTACTTGAAGTTATTAACTTTATCAAAGTTGCAGGATACAAAATAAATACTCATAAAAAAATCAGCATGTCTATATGTACCCAACAAATGTCCAGCAGCAAGAGATGGAGAAATTCCATTTAAAATAACTGCATACAATACAAAATATTTGGCATTTTACCTACCAAGACAAATCCAGGAACTATATGAGTACAACAATAAGACACTTTTCACAAAAATAAAGTCAAATCTAAGCAACTGAAAAAATGTTAGTTACTCATGGGTGGGCTGAGTGAAGATCATAAAAAATGACAATTCTATCTAAATCAATTTAGTGCTATACCAATAAAACTATCAAAATTATTTTATAGAGCTAGGAAAAATAATAAAATTCATTTTGAAGAAAAATAATTCAGGAATATCAAGGGAATCAATGAAAAAAATGCAAAAGAAGATGGTCTAGTTGTACCAGATATCAAACTGTATTACACAGTGGTAATTATCAAACAATCTGCTGCTGGGTAAGAAACAGAGTGATGGACCAGTAGAATATATTAGGTAGAAATTACATTATAATAAATCATCATCATAATCTATTATATGATAAAGATCCAAGCTTTTGGAACAAAAACTCATTATTTGGCAAAAACTGCTGGGAAAACTGGAAAACAATATAGCAGAAATCATGTATAGATCAACATCTCACACTATATACCAAGATAAGGTCAAAATAGGTACATGATTTAAATTTAAAAGCTTTATACCATAAGCAAATTAAGAGAGTATGGAATAGTTTAAGTCAGATTAATGGAAGTAGTTAAAAGTTTTTTTGTACAAACAAAACCAAAGTAACCAAAATTAAAAGGAAAGCAGAAAACTGGAGGGGAAATTTTGCAGCAAGTATCTCTGATTAAAAACCTCATCTCTCAAATATATATAAAATTGAGTCAAATTTATAAAAATACAAGTCATTCTCCAATTGATAAATGGTCAAAGGATGTGAACAGGTAGTTTTTAGACAAAGAAATCAAAACTATTATCATATGAAAAAATTCTCTAAATCACTCTAGATCAGATAAATGCAAATTAAAATAACTCTATGGTACCCTCACACCTATCAAAGTGATTAATATGATAAAAAAGAAAAAAATATTGGATATTGGAGGGCATGTGGGAAAACTGAGATACTAAGACAGTGCTGGTAGAGTTGGGAACCGATCCAACCATTCTAGAAATCAATTTGGAACTATGCCCATAGGGATTTAAAATTGTGCATTTTCTTTGATCCAGCAATATCACTGCTAGGTCTATATCCCAAAGATATCCAAAAAGGAGAAAAGAAACTATTTGAACAAAACATATTTATAGCAGTTCTTTTTGTGGTGGTTAAGAATTGGAAATCCAAGGGATAAATTGGGGAATGGTTAAACAAATTGATATATGATTGTGATGGAATATTATCATGCTGTAACCTCTTCTCAAAAATAAGTCTACCTTTTGCCAAAGAGAAAGGCCATTGTGAGTTCTTCACATGACTGAACCCCAAAATTTGGTGCCAATGTTTGGTATGCCTGTATCAATCAAATCATATCTTTATTCCTTATCACACTTTGTGACAAAGAACAAAAAAGTAAAATAAAAACATTAGTTGGGCAAAACTAACCACATCAGCCAAATCTGACAGTATATACACGGTTTCATACCCTTAAGCCTCACCTCTGCACAGGAAAAAGGGAGTTGTATTTTTTTAGTTCTTCTTTGGGGCCAGCCTTGGTCATTACAATCACACAGCATTAAATTTTGCTTTGTTTTATTTGGGGGGGAGGGATATCATTCTTTCTATTTACATTATTCTAGTCATTGTGTACATTGTCCTGGCCCTGCTTACTTTACTCTGTATTCATTTACAGGTCTCCTTATGCTTCTCATATTTTTCATATTCATTATTTTTCATTGAATAGTTATAGGTGGGTTGTCCAGTCATGTCTGACTCTCTGTGACTCCATTTGGTCATTGTTGATTTTTTTTGCTTTTTTGTTTTTTGGCAGAAATATTGAAATGGTTTGCCATTAACTTTTTCCAGCTCACTTTACAGATGAGGGAACCAAGGCAAACAGGATTAAGTATCTTGTCCAGAGTCACACAGCTAAGAATCTAAAGTCAAATTTGAAATCAGAAAGAAGAGTCTTCCTGACTCTAAGCCTGGCACACTAGTACCACCTTACTGCCCTTAGGATCTGAGGTCAAATCCTACCTCTGCCGCTTACTTTATGGGTGACAATGAGCAAATAACTTACTCTTTCAGGGTCCCAGTTTCCCTCTCTACAAAATGAGTGTCAGACAATATAATTTCGAAGGTCCCTGCCAACTTTAGGTGTATCATTCTAAGGAATATTGCTTTCTATCTTCAACTTCTTGAGCATATGCCTAGAAATAAGTCAAAAGTAATTTCTCCATTTTACAGAGGAGGAAACTAAGACCTCACAGAAGGGAAATGATTTGCCTAAGATGGCAGAGAACAACTTAGTCAATTCTTACTGAAAGCAATGCCCTTAGAATTACCCCTGAAAATGACCTTAGAGCCCATCTTGTCCAAGCTCTTTACTTTACAGCAGAAAAATAGCCAAATTTCCTTACTCCTGTTCTAGAGATCTTTCAGTTTGGTTGTTGAAAACTGATAATTCATGTGCACAAATGCATTGGCCCTTCCAGAGTACTGGCCCATGATCTCATGACTTGGAACAAGCAGCTGAGCAAAGAGGGAGTCCCTCCCTCCATCCAGGTGTACTCTAGAACAGGGATGTTTCATAAGAGCCAACTGGTAAATTTTTAGTGTGAATATTTACACATTGGAAATCAGCAATTGCTACAAATCAAGGCTTTATCTATTGTTTTGTTAACTAGGCTTAAAACAATGGAGAAAATAATAATACAGATTTAACTAAAAAGTGTTTTGGGTATATGTGTGTATATAAGATATATATATATATATATATATATTTTCCTTTCATGTAGAGAAACAGTTATTAAACACTTGACAGCACAACCCTGCCCTAGCCCCAATCTCACCCTACTGCTTCATCTGGTCTCTAATCTTTGGAAAATGTAGAGAAGTTTGGAATGGCAAAGCTTTAAGGAAAATGAACCTTTAGAAAGGCATGGCGCCCTGGAAGGAGCTGAGTGGTTGTATATCTCCCTTGTCTTGTCCCACACTCAGACCTTCCCCATTATTACTAATGAAAATCAGCCTGAGAGGAGCTCTGATAGGTGAGAAAAATTGATAGTCTCTAGAAGGCAAAACTAGGGAAAGAAAACATCCTAACTTTGCCTGTTTTAAGTCCCACTTCATTATGAACAGATCATGAGGAGAGGCAAATTTCTCGAATCTGCTTTCCTTTCTCCTCAGTTGGTAAGAGATAGAGCAACTCCTGAAGGGTCATCACTATTAGCACTGAGGATCAGCTCACTGAGCCAAAAAAGAGGTCTATCCTTCCTGCTCACCCTTAAACTGGGACAGAATTTGTACTCTTTTTTATGGCTCTACCCTCTTCCTTCCACTCCTTACCCGAGATGATTAAATTGATTTCCTAATGCGAATCTGTACCCACCCAGATTTTCATATTTTGTCTCTAGCTTCTCTGCAGTTCTTTCACTTCCCTGTCATCAAAACCTTCCACAATACCAGGCTCAGCCATTCCCTTTTTCCTTCTAACAGTGGTCTCCAAACTTTGTTGATTATTCACTCCTATCAATAAAATAATTTTAAGCTCACACTCACCACATATATTTATAAATTATATCTGTCTACCACTCAATGAACATTTAAAATATATACAAAACAAAGATTTTTAAAAGATGAGATAAAGATGTGTAGCAGAGACTGGCATATGAACAGTGTACTTCTGATGGTATCTCTTGGGAGAGACTAAGGAGCCCGTTTCCCAGAGTTGTGATAATATACAATGAAAAATGCTATTGAAGTCAGAACAGGAGCAGACATCTTATAACTGGTTTCAATCTGCTGATTATGTAGTCAGGAAA
This sequence comes from Sarcophilus harrisii, assembly GCF_902635505.1. Classification (NCBI taxonomy): domain Eukaryota; kingdom Metazoa; phylum Chordata; class Mammalia; order Dasyuromorphia; family Dasyuridae; genus Sarcophilus; species Sarcophilus harrisii. The sequence continues at coordinate 344,420,886 of NC_045426.1, forward strand.
AACTTCAAGAAGTCTGAAGAGTAGACTCTTAATTGGTTTCAAGTATATGAAGGGCTAGGGCAGCTAAGGTGATTCAGTAGAGAGAGCACTGGGTCCAGAATAAGGAATACTCATCTTCCTGAGTTCAAATCTGGCCTTAGACACTTACTACTTATGTGATCTTGTGCAAGTCACTTAATCCTGTTTGCCTCAGTTTCTTTATTTTTACAAATGAGCTGGAGAAGGAAATGGCAGGCAAACCACTGCATTAACTTTTGCCAAGAAAACCCTAAATGGACATGACTGAAAAATGACTGAACAGCAAGCAACAGGATAGGTTGATAGAGTAGCTAGCTATGTGGCACAGAGAACCTGTGCCTGAAGTCAGGAAAATTCCATTCTCTTGAATTCATATCCAGTCTCAGACACTATTGTGTGGCTCTGGACAAATCAATTAATCCTATGCTGAAAGGGGAAATAGCAAAGCACTCTGGTATCTCTGTCAAGAAAACCCCAAATGGATCACAGAGAGTTGGACATGACTGAAATAAGTGAACAAGGACAAATATATTAAAAAGCTTTTATGTGAAGGAGATATTAGACTTGTTCTGTTTGATTCTAGAATATATAACCCTGAGCAATAGGGAGGTTTCAAAGACAGGCCAATTTTAAGTTCAATCAGGAAAAACTAAATAGAGCTATCCAACTACAGGATGGACAGTCTTGATAAGTAGCAGGTGACATCCTTGGAAGTCTTCAAGCAGAGGCTGGATGATTCCTTGCTGAGAGTTGAGTGGGGAGATAATTTCTTTCAAGCAAAGATTAGACTAAAGGCTACTAAGGTCCCTTCCAACTCTCAAATACTGTGATTCTGTAATGAACATGCAGTTTGACTAGCTCTATTGACTTCGATCCTCACGCCTGCTTCCTGTCTGAAATATATAACAGGGAGCAATCTATGGGGAATAGGAGAAGAATAGCTCACTTCACTAGGACCAGGTTTCTCTTACAGTTCTCTCCCTTGTCCTGGCTCTCTCCTTTCTCTCTCTGAGCAGAAAATTAAGCAACACCTAGTTTTTCATTATCTCAAAGCACACAGAGATTTCACTGAAAGGCCTAATGTTCATCTAATGGGGAGGTGGAAGAGGCAACAGCAGCTCTTGTGTGCTTAATGGTGGGTGTAATTTATTGTCGCTCCACTTGAGAGCTGACATATTGGAGCTATTGATTTTCCTACAGGAAGATCAATAAGAGGTGTGAGGAGAACTGTCCCATGAGGCCTTTTTAAAGAGGGACACAGTAGCAGCCTCCAACCATCAACCAATCCAATTCCCTATTTTCTTCTTGATGGGCTGATAAGGCAGAGCTTGGATAGCATGGAAATCCAGGCTTTTGTTTTGTTTTGTTTTGATTTGGTTTTTTAAATTAAAAATTCCAGGGATAAGAGGCTTTCTAAGAGAAGCATATGCTGAGACAGATGCTCTGTCTCCTAATCTTGCATCATTAGCCACAGACACTTAACTCCTGGCTGGGGTTTGGTCTCTGAAATAACAAAATTTTCTGTACTCTTCTTTTTCTTCAAAAAGTATAGGTTCAGTAACTTAAACCTATTTACCGTCTCATGAATCTAATATTTTTCAGTTTGGACTGGATAGCTTGCAAATGTTTAATAACTGGCTTCCTGGAAAAATAAGAAAACGTGCATTCTTAATATTGTCTCTTCAGTTCCTTAAATTTAGACAATCAGTAAAACAGTAAATTAAACCCTGATTTGTAAAATTTGTTAATTTCTGAGGTATGAATATTGACACTGAAAATTTAACAATCAGCTTTGGAAAGCTAGTTTGAGATGGTTCCAATCCAACCCAATCCAATCCAATATATATATATATATGATAGAGTGTTGAACTCTGAAATGGAAGGACCTTTCATATTAAATTCTATCTTAGAAGCTTATATGTGTGTGACTCTGATGCTAGGAAAAACATAACCTCCTTGAGCCTCAGTAATTCAGTAACTTAAAGAGTTACACAAACATTCGCTATTACACTTTTTTTTTTTTTTTTGAGCCATTACATTTAAACATCATGGAGATAAATGGGAGTTTAGTAGCACTGACTTAGAAAGATCTGGAGTTCAATCTATCAGGTTCCAATTGCTACTAGCTCTGTGACAGTCTGAGCCTTAGTTTTCTAATCTATAAACCTGAAATAATCATACTTTCACTAACTGTCTCAGAAAATTGGTGTAAGAAAAGTTCTTTCTCAACTATAAATTCTAAATAAATGTGAGCTATAAGTATTCACAGATTATATCACTCAAGTTATCTTTTGGAAACTTTACACTCTCCTTTATCATTAAGGTTTTCTTTCTAATTATTCTGTGGATCTAAGTCTCATTATCCCAACTAAACAGTGAATTGTCCCAGAACAAAGATTGCCTTTTTATTTTCTTTTGCTTTTTAATTAGAAGCTCAGAACTCATCTTTTGTTAAAGTATTTGATTAAAAAAAAAACATATTAAATTACACTCACCCTATTGAAAACCCATCAGCCATTCTTTCACTAGGTCATATGACCCAATATTTTGAGATTTTTCCAAGAATTGAGTATTTTGTAACTTGAGAGAGCTTAGTGTTGCTTTATAGATTTAAGGATTTCACTTTTATTTACAAATTGGTTATAAAATGTTAAATAAGAGTTATCCATATCAGATGCCTTCAATGGGGACCAAAATGGTATTAAGATCACCTACTATGTGATGGTAAATTATTTAATTTGAAAAGAGTACAAGTCAGAAATAAAGTGGAGGGAGAGTGGGTGCATGACTTTTTGTTCACAGGTGATTGTGTATTCAATGCATTGTCTGAGGCTGAGATGCAAAAAAAATGGGTCAATTCTCTGCTATTTATGTTAATTTTGGCCTACCAATTAACACCAAGAAAAAAGAGGTCCTCTCCAGCCAGCAAATGGAGAAAATTTTAATGTCAACAAATTTATTACCGTAGCAATATACTTTTCAGTGATATACACACAGATAATGAGATTGACACATGCATTGCCAAGATAAGTTGTGAGACATGGAAGACATTGAAATAAGACCACCAAGCATACTATACCTGCATCAAAGAAGTGGCTATATTTTATGAGCAAAGTAGAGTTGCAAGTGCTCAAAAGAACTGTGAGATGTGTGAATTTAGAGATATCTCCACTCCAAATCTTCATATGGACTATTTGTGCTAACCTAGGATAGAGTTTTCTGAGCTTGTATTGGTCTGATCAACCCCAGTTGAGCCTGTTGTACCTTGACCCCCAGCATAGTCATTTTGGTGGTCTTTTACAGTGAAGTACAACAGCCAACCACATAAGCAATTCACTGGCTTTGCTCTCTAAGAAACATGTTGTATGGGAACTATTCAGATGGTCCTCTTCACCTTGCTGTTTCCTCCAAAGTATATATTGTATGAAGAAATCCCTTTCTTTCTCTTGAAGGTCCAATCTTGAACTTTCATATTTTGGATTACTCTCCAGGTGTTTCCCAAAAAATCTCCTTTCTCTGACTAGAAGGTTAGATTCTAGGGAATTGTCTAGGGAATTAAAATCACCCCTCCTCAACACAGGGGATTAACGTTGTTGCTGTCTCTTGAACTTGGAAAGTTCAATCTCAGGATTTTTTTAAAACACATTTTTATCTTTGCCATGTACTTTTTTTTTTTTTTTTTTTTGTGATTTCACTGTCATACAGAACTTTATTTGTTTTTAATTGAATAGCCTTTTATTTACAGGTTATATGTATGGGTAACTTTACAGCATTAACACTTACCAAACCTCTTGTTCCAATTTTTCACCTCTTACCCCCCACCCCCTCCCCCAGATGGCAGGATGACCAGTAGATGTTAAACATATTAAAATATAAATTAGATACACAATAAGTATACATGATCAAACCGTTATTTTGCTGTACAAAAAGAATCAGACTCTGAAATATTGTGATTGTGTAATTCACAATTAGCTTGTGAAGGAAATAAAAAATGCAGGTGGGCATAAATGTAGGGATTGGGAATTCAATGTAATGGTTTTTAGTCATCTTCCAGAGTTCTTTCCCTGGTTTGCCATGTACTTCTACTAAAAGTCACTATCAACTGTTCATGATGGGAGGAACTATATTTGGACACAGGTTCCTTTTCTCTCAATAACCAGAATCCAGCTCATTTATGCTATATTCAAATCGGTTTTCTCAAAATCCAGGTTGGAATGAGAGAGAAATATTAAGTTGGTCTATTTAGTTACTTCCATAGATTTTTTGGGAAGTGCAGCCTTCTGATAAAATTCTATTTTCTTGAGTTTCAGTCAGCCAATCCTCAAAAGTTTCCTATGACATATCTGCAAAGCAACAATGGTCATGTTTACATTTCTTGGAGAAGTGTCCCCAGATACCACAAAATAGAATCCCATTTACTTTAATCTATTCAGATTGATTGGGAAAACTCATCAAATTGATGAGCCCTACTTACACTTGTCCTAGTCTTTGAGAGATAATACTATATAGAAAAATCAATAGAAGGAACAAGGGATGTTAAAACTAGAAAGGGGAAGATTGAGGAAGGTGGTAGTATAGGAAAGGTGTGGATTTATTTTCAGATATTTGAAGGACTGTCCTATAAAAAAAGGAATAAACTTTTTTTTTTTTTTTTTGCTTGGCCCCGTAAACCAACAACCAACAATACAAGATAGAAGTTATAGAGAAATGGATTTTGGTTCAGTGCAAAGTAAATTTCCTTCCATTAGAACTATCTTCAAAAAAAAAAGTCAACTCTTGTGTCTCTTTGCATCCCAAGGGAATTTCCTGCTCAGTCCAGGTCAAGGACAAAAAGCCCTGCATATTCCTCTTGTAGACAGTAGAGGGAGGTGTCACAGTAGCTTCAATGGCCTGAACCCTGGGACACATGTATACCTTCCCCCCCTCCCCCCAAATATTTATTAAGCTAACACCTAACATGTCTCAGGCACTAGAGATATAATGAAAAAAGCAAAACATTCCATGTTGTCAAGGAAGGTATATTCTATAGAGGTGAACAACATGTATTAATAAATTGAAATCTAATAATTAATAAATTGAAAACATATGCAAATTGAAGGCAAGGTAATTTGGTAGAGATGGTACTACCATCTAAAGGAAATCAAGAAAGGCTTCATGTAAAAGGAGGCACTTAAGCTCAGCTCTGAAGAAATGCAGGGAAGGAGATGCAGGGAAGGAAGAAGTATATTCCAGGCATAGAAAACACTTTGTTTAAAGACATGGAAATGGGAGATAAAATGTTGTCTGTAAGGAAGAGTAAATTGGATAGTTTGGCCAGAGTATAGAGTACAGAATGGGGACCTAATGTGGAAATAAGTGTGGAAAGATAGATTGGAACCAGATTTGAAGGATTTTTTTTTTTTTTTATTTAATAGCCTTTTATTTACAGGTTATATGCATGGGTAACTTTACAGCATTAACAATTGCCAAACCTCTTGTTCCAATTTTTCACCTCTTACCCCCCACCCCCTCCCCCAGATGGCAGGATGACCAGTAGATGTTAAATACATTAAAATATAAATTAGATACACAATAAGTATACATGACCAAAACGTTATTTTGCTGTACAAAAAGAATCAGACTCTGAAATAGTACAATTAGCTTGTGAAGGAAATCAAAAATGCAGGTGTGCATAAATATAGGGATTGGGAATTCAATGTAATGGTTTTTAGTCATCTCCCAGAGTTCTTTTTCTGGGCATAGCTAGTTCAGTTCATTACTGCTCCATTAGAAATGATTTGGTTGATCTCGTTGCTGAGGATGGCCTGGTCCATCAGAACTGGTCATCATATAGTATTGTTGTTGAAGTATATAATCATCTCCTGGTCCTGCTCATTTCACTCAGCATCAGTTCGTGTAAGTCTCTCCAGGTCTTTCTGAAATCATCCTATTGGTCATTTCTTACAGAACAGTAATATTCCATAATATTCATCTACCACAATTTATTCAGCCATTCTTCAACTGATGGACATCCATTCAGTTTCCAGTTTCTGGCCACTACAAAAAGGGCTGCCACAAACATTTGTGCACATACAGGTCCCTTTCCCTTCCTTATAATCTCTTTGATATATAAGCCCAGTAGTAACACTGCTGGATCAAAGGGTATGCACAGTTTGATAACTTTTTGAGCATAGTTCCAAACTACTCTCCAAAATGGTTGGATTCGTTCACAACTCCACCAACAATGCATCAATGTCCCAGTTTTCCCACATCCCCTCCAACAATCATTATTATTTTTTCCTGTCATCTTAGCCAATCTGACAGGTGTGTAGTGGTATCTTAGAGTTGTCTTAATTTGCATTTCTCTGATTAATAATGACTTGGAGCATCTTTTCATATGACTAGAAATAGTTTCAATTTCTTCATCTGAGAATTGTCTGTTCATATCCTTTGACCATTTTTCAATTGGAGAATGGCTTGATTTTTTATAAATTAGAGTTAATTCTCTATATATTTTGGAAATTAGGCCTTTATCAGAACCTTTGACTATAAAAATATTTTCCCAGTTTATTGCTTCCCAGATTTGAAGGATTTTAAATGCTGAGAGGAGAGGAGTTCGTATTTGTTCCCAAATGCAACAGAGAGTCACTGAGTGAGGCTTCTGCAGCAGTAAGTGGATGACGTGGATGACGTGGCAGACGTGCTTTACTCATTTGGAAGCTCATACTCCAAATGAGTACAATTCTACAATATGTAGAAGTTAAAGCATGTCTGCCACATCATCCACTTAGTAAGGGTTTAATAAAGGCTTTTAAATTTATCCACTTATTCATTACTGATGAAGTCATATCTTTGTGTTCCCTCTCCAAGACTGGCATCTCCTGTCTGTCTGTCTGTCTCTGTCTGTTTCTCTTTGCAGTCAGGGTTAAGTGACTTTCTAGGATCTCAAAGCCAGTTAAGTGCCTGAGATTGGATTTGAATTCAGATTCTCCTGACTACAGGGCTGGTTCTCTATCTACTGTGCTTCCTAGCTGCCCCCTCTCACATCTCTTGAAATATTTCTAGGAGGAGGATTGGCACGCTCTTCACTGCTCTGTTCTACATTAAGAACTTCCCTTTGCCTTTAATCACTTGGCAACCAGATGTCCTCCATTAAAATTCACTCCATCCTGTACAGATCTTAATAGCTATACAATGCTATATATGTTGTAAGATGATGTAATTGTGCTAATTAGTTCTGCTTAAAAGAGAGAGTTCATTGTGTGTGCGGAGAGGGGAGTAATATCAGAAAATTACTATAATGGAAGAACAAACAGCATTAAAAAAAAAAAAGAAAGAAAGAAAGAAAGCAAAGTATCCAAGAAAGAAAAAAAGGGGAAGAGGGAGGGAAAGAAAGAAAGGAGGAAAATTAGGAAGGAAGGAAGGAAAGGCTCAGGTTAAAAGTGAATATGACTTAAAAGGGTACTTCCTCATTTTGAAGTCTGAGAAGAAATTAATCATTTGGAGGAGGACGTTGAAGAAATGAAGGCATTGCCAGCATGAGAGAGTCCACAGGGATGAAGGTGAAAAAGTAGTCTGTAGATTGAAAAATCAGATGGCCATTTTTGTTAAATTCATGAAGAAGAAGAAGAAGCAAGTGCCAGGAAGCAGGGGAAGGAAGAGGGTCATACACCTAATAAGCACCTGAGGCCAGATTTGAACTCCCAAAAAATGTCTTCCTGACTTCAGGCCAGACCCTCTATTCACTAGACCACCTACCTTGGGGATTTAGAATTCATTTAATTCACCTACATTGACTAGGTAGGTAAGGAAACTGAGACCAAAAGAGACTTTATGATTTAACCAAAATCACACACAGTGAGCAGAAGAGATATGTTTTCAATCTATGCCACCTGACTCCAAATTCAGTGCTTTTTCTGCTGCAATATACTGTGATTCTATAAACTTAAGTTGAACCAGATAGAGCAAGCCAACTAGTCCTAGCCAATATATTTCAAATTTAAAATGGTGAAATCTTTATTTGTGATTTAGAAGCCAGGTAATCCCAATATAAGTCAAGCACAAGTATCTGTGCTTAATTGACAAATGACTAGCTTTTGAGATGGTCCCCTACTAATGAGAGGAATGTTCAGAGCCTGACTGCCTCTAGTCAAGGGGTGGTTCATTACTAAAGGAAGTAGGCATTTTGGAATAACAAAGTAATCAATCCCATCATTGACTGTTGAGTCCAAGGAACTGTTGACTGTGTTAGCAGTGATGACTGCCAATGGCAGTGGCAACAATAGTTATTTGTAGCAGCAATAAGAGTAGCGATGACCCAATTCAAACTAGTGAGGAAATCGAACAGTTGTTGGAGCTGGAGATTGGAGATTAGGAAGCCGAGTATTGAGCTTTAGCATCCTGCAGGGCCACTACCTGAATCCCAATAAACTATGGGGCCATCACCAGAGCCCTGGATATTATAACTACTTCTCAGTAGCCAGAATGGGATGGTGGCTCCTGATTTTCTATTTAAAACAGATGGCATACTATGATATACTATCTCTTTTTTATTCCCTCTCTTTTTCCAAAGTGAGTAGAAGCTGATTCCAAAATTTAATCTGTTCTGCAATATAATGGCCAATTCAGATGTAAAGTTACTTTTCTAACTTCTGTTTAAATAGTTTGATTTTACATTTCCAGGTAGACAGAGTCCAAGCATTGCTTTTCTTGAGAAGAGGACCAAGATGGAGGGCCATGGTGATAACGTACAGGGAACAGAAGAAAGAAATGAAGGAAATAAGCATTTATAAAGCATGTGTGAGGCATTGTGCCAAGTGCTTTACAAACATTATCTCATCTTATCCTTACAATAACTCTGGGGGATAGATGCCATTATTATTCCCATTTTGCAACTAAGGAAATTGAGGCAGATAGAGGCTAAATGACTTGCCCAGATTTATTTAGCTAGTGATTGTCTAAATCCATCTCAGGGCTTCAAGTCTAGAATTCAAATCACCATACCTACCTACTTTCCAAATAGCATGTGGAGTTCAATGTACAGAGATAGCTTAGAATGCATTCCCTCATCATTTTAATCTCTCAGAATTCTTATCTGCTATTAAGTTAAACTCCAGATCTATATATCCTGCTTTAGTCTTTCTCTTGAACTTCATTCTAACATGAACTTTTGGACATTTAAAATTGGATATCTTTTAGTCATGTTAATCTTAACATTCTAAAAACAGAATTTATTGTCTTTCTTCCAAGACCTGTCCCTCTTCCAAACCTCCCTATTTCCTTCTAATTTATCTTCTTAGCTTTAATATGCATTTTTTCCCTTTCAAACTTTCTGATTTTTATATAAACTGACCTCCTTGCTTTTCCTTAGATATGACATCCTATTACCTGTCAGTGCCTTTGCAGAAGCCTCCCCCATGACTGGAATACTATCTCTCTTCTTTGGCACTTCTTAAAACCCCTAGTTTCCTTTAAATCTCAGCTCAAATGCTTCTTTCTACATGACCATTTTTGATATCTCTGTCTCTCTGTCTCTCTCTGTCTCTCTCTCTCTCTCTCTCTCTCTCACACACACACACACACACACACACACACACACACACATACACACCTTGTAACACCTTTTCACCCTGCACTTATATGTTTACACTTTATGGTATATAAGTCTCCGATAGAATTTCCACTCCTCAAGAAAAGGGAATATTCCCTTCTTGCTTCAGTGTTCCCAAAGCCTAGCACAGTGGTTTAAAAAAATGCTTGTTGATCAACTGGAGTCCGATATCGTTTTGTTTTTTCTTTGTGAATCCGGAATCTAACCCAATATTTTGTACTTATTCAGTACCAAATACATATTTTAAAGAGGCTGGCTACAGTGGAGTTCCTCCTGTCACACTTCGAACTCCAGATTCCTGTGTCCAAGCTGCCTTCAGGCCCAAGTATAGGAATGTCATTAAATACTTAAAAAAGAACATATGATTTAGAATCAGGAGATGGATTCCTCCTACTTATTAGGTGTGATTGTGGACATGCCTTTCACTATCACAGGGCCTAAGTTTCATCTGTAAAATGAGGTTAGATTAAATGATCTCTTAAGTTCTTCAACTCCTCAAAGCCTATGGAACAGGCAACAAAAAGGAGGAGGGATTAGGAAAGCAAAGAGTTTGGATTCATGTGGAAATCAGTCTTGTCTGCAGCTCATAATGATAAGAATGAAATTTCAAGGACCAATGTATGTGGTCAATCTCCTTCCATGGGTTCTGAGCTCCAGAGTAGGATAAAACATCATCACCACTCATGTTCCTCAACCATGAGTCCATCATGTCCACAACCAAATATATTCTTACCAAGAAACCCAGCCCTTAAATCTAGCCCCTTAGACTGGTGGTGAATTGGACCAGGACAGCTGAGAAGGAGAAAGGAGTTAGAACTGAATCTAGCTTCCTCATCCTTCAATCCTAAGAAGTCCAGGCAGGGAAGGAAGGTATATTCTGAGGTCTAGAGTTAGGCAGGAACTTGCCTGCTAGGCAAGTAAGGCAAACCCCCAGTTCTTTTCTCCCTGGCTCGTTTGGTCCAGAGCCCAGGAAGCTCTGTCTCTCTGTTTACATAGAGAGTCTGGATAAGCTTATGTTCTTTGGAGGAGGCCTACTCCAGGAGTCAAAATAGCATGAAATTTAATTTTACACCTATTTGATCAAGCTTGATTCAGGCTCCAATCAGAAGGGGAGATAAGGGCCCTCGGGACAAGTGTGCCAGGCAGCTGTGCAACTGGAGCTGGAGTTTTAACAGGCGTCCTGACAGAGGCAACACTCAAAGGTCCCCTGGCAGACCAGCCATTAAGGTGAACCCTATCTTCCGCCCACACGGGTTTCTTTGCTGTAGTGTTCCCCGGTTGCTGGGCGCCAAAGCAAACTCAGGCTCTGTTTGCCAAGTCTACTATGACAATACAGCCACCAAATATTTGTCAGCCGTCAGCGCTGGGGCTGACTATAAATACTTCAGCCACAGGTGGAGGGCTACTGCATTCAGAGGAAGACCTGGGGGAGCCTTTTTTGCCTAGTCCCTGAAGGTAAGAGTTCTTGAGGGCCCCAGAAAAAAGAGGGATGGGAAGGGAAGATGAGCCATTTCCACCTCTCCTTAGCCTTGAAATAAGCTATGACTGTTCATTCTATACTGAACAATGGGATCCCCCAAAACCCAACTCCAACTAAAGCATGAAATTGAAGAGTTTTTATATTATGCACTATTTTGTGGAGCTAAAAGTGAAGTATAGAGACCAAAAGACCTCTCTCTCCCTTTCCCCTTCCTATATATGTATGTATGTATGTGTGTGTCTGTAAACAGACATGTGTATATATATATATATACATACACACACATACATATATGTATATATACACACACACATACACATATATATGTATATGTATATAAACATCCTCTCCTTTCTCAGGGAATAAGGATAATTGTCTACCTGATGTTCAGAGGGCAATAGGAGAATCAGTCTTTTCCTCTGTATAGCTCCCATAGGAACCTGAAATAGAAAGAAAATATACTTGAAGCCAGATGATTTAAGTTATTTTCTATGGATTTTGGACAAATAACTTCCTATTTTGGGGCCTTAGTTTTTGAATCTACAAAATGGGGCATTAAGGTTTGACTCAGTTTCTGAATCTGTAAAAGCTTATGAAGTAGGGAGCAGGGCAGGAGGCAGTATTCTATAATGCAAAGAGTATTTGAAGTCAAGAGATTTGGCTAGGTTTAAATTTGGGGCTTTACTACCCAACTACATGGACCTCAAAATCCACATCTATAGAACTAAGGGATTTAACTTTTTCAGCTTTAAATCTATGATCCTATTATTTCTAAGATCCCTTCCAATTGAAATCTAAAATCCTCGGTCATGTACTTCCTTAATCTCTAGTAGTACTTAATCATAGAATCCTAGTGGTGGAATAATTTCTATTTCTGGACAGCAGAAGTTAGGGGTAGGGGGCAGGGAAGCTGTCCTTGGGAGATAAGTGGACTTGAAGGGATCATAGGATATCAAAGATCAAGATACACAGACATGCCAAAAAAAAGAAAGCATCCTATTCCCTGGACTTAATTGAGCCATACTCCCACAAACCAAGTCAGGGCAAAGGAATTTTTGAGATATGAGGCAGAGCACAGAGGATTATAAATCTTTACTCTTTAAGAGGGGTTATTCCTGCAACAAGATACATAGCAGTTGGTTGAGAAAACCTACTTAGTGAATGGAAATTTCATCAGTGACCAAGTGTTAGCCCCAAACAGTCATCCACTGATGATTTGTGCCTAAAAAAGTTAGTCTCAGATTGGCTTACTAATATCTTTTCATACTTCACATCAGGCTGGCCCAGCCTGTTCTTTCCAAGGGTATAGGCTATGTACAACTACAATCCAGGTTCTGCATTCCTAGGCTCCAATACTCCTCGTTGCCAACATTGAATCTTGAAGGAGATTTCCTGGATGTGAGACATTCTTCTTAATTCATGAATGAGTAGAACTAACAGGACCATAGACTCTCAGACCTTGAAGGGGCCTCAAAAGTCCATGCAGTTCAACCTTTTTTTTTTTTTTTTTTTAAACAAAGCTCTTTTTTATAATTTCACTAATTTTATAATTTTGCACATAATTTTATAATTGCTTGGTGAAATCCAATGATGGAGAACTCATTACCTGCCAGGACAGCTCACTTCAATTTTGGACAGTTTATATTAGCAGGTTTTTCTTTATCTGTCTATTTGCAATTTCCCCATTGGTCCAAGTTTTGCCTTCTAGGGCCAAGTAAAAGAAGCCTAAAGTCCCTTCCACATCAAAACCTTCCAGATACATGAAAATTACAATGATGTTCCTTTAATCTTTTCTTCTCTAGGCTAAATATCCCCAGTTCTTTCAAATGTTTTTATATTACATGATCTTCATAGAATCTTGACAGAGGTTTTTAATCCTTCTTGTGTTATATAGCCTTCTTTGGCAATCTCATAAAGCCTAGGGACCATCTCTCTGAATCATGTTACATAAATAAAATACTCAAAATGTATTATACATTATATATGTATAATACATTTAATAATATGTATTAATAGATAAAATATATTCCATTTATTCAATGAAAATCAATTACACTGAAATAGATCCATTTTTTTTCCCCATCCAGGTTTATAGAGTCCCTAACATCTTTAAACTCCTAGTTAAGAATGCCTGATATAAAAAAGTCCTGATAAAAAAAGATAAAATATCTCTAAGGTCCCTTACAGCATCAGGATTTTATGAAAAGAATGAAATAGAAAGTAAGGTGCTATTTCAGGACCATTTCAAGGTTTCCTTTTTCTAAATCTAAGCAATAAAAACTTCCATGTTGCAATAAACTTTTTGAAAGTCATTTTGAGAATATAGATTATGAAGTTTGAAAGGCAAACTTTTATAAATGATTCTTATGTGTTAGCATCTTAAGTTATATACATGTGAGACTTTCATTCAATTTTTGTCCCATAAGTTTTATTAAGATCATATTTTATGCCAATTGTGTGTGTGTGTGTATGTAATGTATGATCTCATTCTTAAAAAGAACTCAAAATCTCAAACAAAAGAAATGTGAGAGGTTTTCTTACAGGATACTTAATAGTTAATAATAATAGCTAACATAGATATAGATGGATCATAGATAGCATTTAAAGGCTTGCAAAAATGTATAAATATTTTCTCATTTAATCCTTACAATCACTCTGAGAGATAGGTACTATTATTACATTCATTTTACAGATGAGAAAAATGGGGCAGATAGATTAAGTGACTTGTCCTGGGTCACACTGCTAGTAAATAGCTAAGGAAGGCTTTGAATTCAGGTCTTCCTGACTCCAGGCCCATTGCTCAATCCATCCCCTACTTATCACTCATTTAAATCAGGGCTTCTTAAATTTTTTTCACTTGCAACCCCTTTTGGCCCAAGATATTTTTTACACAACCCTGAATGTAGGTATATAAAACATTTACTGATAATAAATCATAAAGAAATTTATTTAAAAACAATTCTTTGGCATACATATAATTTTATGATTTATTAAAGTCAAAACAAAATTTGCATACTAATGAAATGGATGTGTTTGTTTATTTTTTACATTAAGAATTAAGTCATGGTGGAAAATTTAATACCTTTGACTGTTGCCAGATTTTCTACAACCCTCCCATTTAGTTATGTAACCCCATGTGGGGTCATGACAAGTTTAGGAAGCTTCAATTTAAATAATCTTAAACATTACCTGGAAATCCTGCAATATAGTTCTTGTAGTGTCTTCTTCTGGAGCTGAGGGCTCTGCCACTTTCCAGACTCAGTCTGCAGAAAGAAATGTCAGGTTTAACAAACCCATCTGGCTTCAGGTGCTAACCCTGTTCTAGTCATCCCCCAGCTCTGACTTCCCTTCTGTCCTCATCTCCGATACCTTCTTCAACACCCTGCTCTTCACCCAACTTCTCTCACCACCTCTGTCTCTGGCTGGTTCACTGTGAGCCATCTGGGATGAACAAAATGTATGTAAGACTGGGAGATAGAAGACCAGGACCCCTGCCTCATGGTCAAGCAGGTAGACAATGTTTAGCATAGCTATAAGAAAGAAAGAATATATAAGGCATAAGTTATAAGAAAGAAGGTAGGGGTGTTTTCCTAAATCTTGGATGTCCTTATTTTCTCAGTGAAGGGAAACAATACTTCCAACCCTAACTCCCTAATACCCCTCCCTTTCAGGCCACAATGAGCATAAAGGAATTTTAACTCAGGAAGGAGATGAGCAAGAGCCAAACAAAGGTGTTCTGAATCACTAGTGGGATCGTAGGAAGTTGATTTGATTGTGAATTATATATATATATATATATATATATATATATATATATATATATATATATATATATAAAAACTAAACTACAAAAAATGGGGACAAAACCTCCCATCTATACAAACCTGTAAGATTTCCTTATAACAATCCTATAAAATCTGTAGTGCTAGTAATGTTATCCCCAATTAATAGGTGTGGAAACTAATGCCCCAAGATGTGAAATAATTTGTCCAGGATCATCCAAGCTAGTAAGTGATGAAGCCAGGATATAAACAAAGGTTTTCCAAGTCCAACACTTTTTTCATCACACTAATTCATGGAAGGAAGTTCTGATCACCCAGGCTGTAGTTCAAGCACCACAGAATTCTCCAAGGATGGGGAAAGTGAGTCTAGAACTCCTATTTAATCTTACAATGAACACAGAGATTTGAATGCTTTGTAATCTACTCTATCATTCAGTTATTGATCAAATAAATGGGAGAACATCTTTTTTCCTCCAGTCTGGGACCTTAGATTCATAAAATCCAGGAGCTGTAAGAACCCTAAGAGTTCCCCTAATCCAGTCCCCCATATTTTGTAGAAGAAAAAACTAAGAACCTGTAAGGGGAAAGAAAAAACTTGCCTGATAGTATAGGAAGTGGTAGAAGCCAAATTTGAATCCAGATCTTTAGACACATCTGGTACACTACTGCTGCAATCAAGCTGTTTCAGGAGTTCTGACCCAACTAGGTACTAGATCACCTATCAAAAGGCAGCCTGGGGAAGCATCTGATTCCTGATAACTTTGAAGGGACTTAAGCCCTCCTAGACACACTGGTAGTTTATGGTTCTTCTGAGAAGAATTGGTTTATATTTTTTGACCACTTATCTATCAAAGAATGGCTTTTGGTCTCATATATTTTTGTTAGTTGCCTATTTATTTTAGAAATTAGGTCTTTATTTGAGATGTGATATAAAAACTTTTCCCCCAATCTACTTAATTTTGTTCATTCAAAAGCTTTTCAATTTCATGTAATTGAAATTATCTATTCCATCTTTTATAATTATCTTAATCCCTTGTTTAATTAAGAAGACACTCCTTAACCATAGCTTTGAAAGATACCTGATCTGATTTTTTACCATATTAAAATTTTTTACCATGTTTAACATATATTGGATTACTTGCCATCTAGGGGAGAGGATGGGAGAGGCGGGGTGGGAATTGGAACACAAGGTTATGCCAGGATCAATGTTGAAAAATTGAAAATAAAAAATAAAAAGCTTTAATTAAAAAAAAAAAGAAAGAGATAACCTAATCTGGTTCTCTTGTGTGTGTGATATGACCTTTAATAAATACTCAGGTCATCTTTCCACTTCAAGTTTATTTTGCTAAATAAGGTATTGGTCCAAATTCTTCCATACTGCTTCAAGTTCTCAAACAATTATCATTAAATAGGAAGTTCTTTCTGAGCTTATTTTCAAGCTTAATTAGACACTGGGTTTTTTAACTCAATTATTTATGAATCTTCCCTGTCTCATCAATTCCACTAATTTACTTTTTTATTTTTTAACTAATATCAAATAGTTTTAATGAATATTGCTTATAATATTATTTGAGGATTACATATTATATGGCCACCCCCATCATCATACTTTTTTTTTTTATTGTTTCCTTGAAAATGAATTTTGTTCCTCCAAATGAATTTCACTATTTTATGTAGATGAATAACAATCCTTTTTGCCCAGTGGAAATAGCATGGCCTGAATCTGCAGGGGCCCTAAGATATATACAAGGAATTTCTTTTTCTTTTTTTCTTTGCTGAGGCAATTGGGGTTAAGTGACTTGCTCAGGGTCACACAGCTAGGAAGTGTTAAGTCTCTGAGGTCATATTTGAACTCAGGTTCTCCTGACTTCAGATCCACTGCACCACCTAGCTACCCCAGGAACTTCTTTTTTAAAAAACAAAAAACAGAAAGCACTAAATTGATCTTGTGTTGGTTGCTGTTATCTTGTCTGTAGTTTGCTCAGAATGGAATGCAAAATAGACTCTACCATTCTAGTTCTTACAATTAATTGATTCCTTTATTCTATATAAATAATATGTGACCATACTTGTGGATAGTCTGAAGGTTTTGTAATAATTCACTGACTACTATAATACTATCTTGCCCTATGAGTCCAACAAAATCTAACTCCCATGCACTTGGAGTACCTAAAAAATGATGTCCTTTATTTCTGTAGCATATTAACCAGCATTTATTAATTATGTAAGTGAAGATAAAGAGCTCTAAGCCCCCTAATCCCACCCAAAGAAGTAATTTAGGTAAGGTCACACAGATAGTGTCAGAAGTGGGATTTGAACCAAGCTCCTCCAATTTCAAAGTCAATGCCTTCCATGTCATTCCACATAATCCTTGATTATAATCCAGAGAAACATAATAGGTTAAACTACATTGCAGGATGGATGGGGAGGAGGAAACTCAGTGCCATAGAAGCATAGTCACAAATGAAATTAAATTCATCATGTGCCAGGTACTGGGGATACAAAGACAAAGGATAAAATAGTTTTTGTCCTCAGGGAGATTACAGTCTATTGATAGATTTTTTTCTACAGCACAATTATCTACTTGGAAAAGTAAATACATTTATAACTTGTGGGGAGGGAAGGAGAGGTAAAGGGACAGGGAGGGAAGAAGAGAGAGGGGGAGAGGAAAAGGGAGGAGAGGAAGAGTGCTTTTTCACTGATACACTAATCTTTTCTTATTCTCATAACCATCCTGAAAAATGGGAATGGAGCCAGTCATTTCCTCCCATCAATAAACTGGGACAATGAGACCACAAATAGGACACAATTATTCCCAAGTCATTCTGATACTCAAAAATCTTGAAAGGTTCCTTACTACCCGGAGGACAAAATGCAAATTCCTTGGAATTAATTTAAAAGCCCTTCACAATCTGTTTCCCATCCACCTTTTCAGGCTTAACTCAGTTTTTTTTCTTTTGCAAATTCTCCTTTCCAGTAAAACTGGCTCCACATCCTTCTACATGATATTCTATCTCCCTCCAATGTGCCTTTGCACAAATGAGCCCTCATGTCTGGAATGCACTTCCTCCCATTCATGCCTCATAAAATCTCAAGTTTCTTGCAAGGCATGGCTCAAATGATACCTCCTGTAAAGCTTTCCTGATGCTCTTAGTTGGTAACGCTCTCTGGCTCTTAAAATTACTTTGTATTATATTGTATATATCTTATATGCTTACTTGCTCATATAACTATAATGTAGGTGTATAATGTATACATTATGTATACAGGTGTAATGTATAATACTTTGTATTATATTTTATATATCTTATATGCTTACTTACTCATGTAACTATCTTGTAGAGATTTTGGATATTGTTACCATAGCAATATCCAATTCAGTTTTTAAAGACCAATGCTGCTGGCTATAGAATTTATTAACACAATAACAAATAATACAGAAACTTATCTAAATATTTCAACAACGTATCAACCATGGAAAAAGTTTGCTGCCAGAGTCATCTCTAAACATTAATCATTATTGCTGACTTTTGATGAGAACACAAGAAACGAGAGGACCAAGAAGTGAACCCAACTGGAAGTAAAAAAAAAAAAAAAAAAAAAAAAAAAAAAAATGAGCCAAAAGGAACTTTAGGAGTAAAAAAGAGGAGGGAAATATAAAGAGAAAATGCACTACAGCCCCACCAGGAACAAATCCCTCCAGGTTCTAAATTTTGTCCCATTAAACCATCAATGACATTAACCTAGAAATGGTACCTAGTAGCTGCCTATGGCTTTTGATACAGTGTAAATTCTTTGGGTTTTTGAGTGGAATTTTCAGTTTTTAGTAACTCTCCAGAGACAGACAATGAACTGCTTCTAATATTCAAATATTTCATGGACAAAAAGGAATGATTGTTAGTCCTTTATTGTCAAATTCAAGTCTGTTAAAAACTTCTCCAGTGCCCTTTTTATCCTCAGCAGATGTCACAGAGACTCTTTTTATTGAAGGGCCATAAATGTCATTTATTTTGATGCCATAAAACCATTACGTGGTGAAGGGGATGTTCCCAAACACTCAAAAAGACAGATGACTGTAAAATCTTCTTCTGTCTCTATATCTTTCTTTCTCTTTAGCCTTGAACATTTTTATCCATTCATTCATTCAACTACCCATTCATCCATCTAGCATTTGTTAAGCACCTGATTCACATCAGGAATTCAGCTAAGGGGGCTAAAGACACAAAAGCAAAAGGCTCCTGCCCTTAAAAAATTCACATTTTGCTTATATTCAACAAAGTCATGGGATCATAGAATTATTGAGCTTAAAAAAAAAAAAAAACAGAACAAAAGACAAAATAGCTCAGAGCCAAGGACAGCACATTCTATTTCATATCATATTTTTAGTATAAGCTCTTACTAGATTCTAAATGCATAGAGGGCAGAGGCCATATTCATTTTTGTATTTCAGGTAGTATCATACATATGAAAGGCTCAATTTTTTAAAAAAAGGTTTTATTGATGCTCTTTTCTTTTTTGTTTCATATCCCTATCATTTCCTAATGATTCTCTCTCCCCAATAAAAGCCTCTCTTATAATAAGTAAATACAGTCAACCAAGACAAATCAATATATTCAGCCTGGACTACTACTTTTTTTTGTGTGTGTGATGCAATTCAGATTAAGTGACTTGTCCAGGGTCACACAGCTAGAAAGTGTTAGCCACCAAGCTACCCCCAGTCTTAACTTCTTATCCAAGCACCAGGACTATGTTTTCACTTGCCTCTTTGATATCTCTGACTGATAAATTAGACTCATCACTTTCTCTCTGTATTACTTTCTCTTCCTGATTTACTCATTTGTTAATGGTACACAGTCACAGAGGCAAAAGATCTTAACTTCTCCCAATCTTGCTTCTCAAGATCAGAAAGTTACCTATTCCCTTTGTATATTTTATCTGTAAGGTCTACTTATTAAAGGGAACTGCCCCCTTTCATTTTGTTAATGATTTCTTCCTTTTTTCCCTTCACATTTTTATTCATCATAAGCCCCATAGTTAAGAACCTTTGATGAAGTGTTTGTAATATTAATTAGTCATTCACTAAGGAAACTTTGTCTCTAATTAAAATCAAATGGGAGAATGTGAGAAACAGATATTTCTCTCATATTTAATAAGTAATTACTATATTAGGACCAAAGTTTTTGCCCTTTCTACTTCCTTATTCAGAAACCAACCAGTGTGGGAAATTCCTCTTAGAGATTAACCCAGGTCAAGATCTAATCAGACAAATAGTAAAAGAAATTCCAAATTTAAGCTAATAGGTGTATTTCTGGTCATTGTGTTTGTTCAAACAGGTCCAGGTAAATGTTGATTCTCCCTAATGTCAAGACAGGTGATATGGAAATTGATGTCTCTTTGACCAAGATTTGAGGGACCTATGTCACATACCCCAAGATAGCCCACCTCCCATTTGATTAACCAATCAGAGGTAATTAGGCATCCCTCAGGAACATGTTCTCTTTGAAGGCTTTGACTTCACCACCCTTAGGGGTCTTTGGTTGAAGAGATACTGTCAAATGATCGTTCTTTTACTAATAATCTGTTGGCCTTAGTAATAAAATGATTAAGTTACCCAGAAAGAAAAGGATCAGTTACCTCCTCAATTTTTCTCTTCTTTCTTTAATAATGAATAGGTAGATTTGATAGATGCTCTACATACATTATCTCATTTGGCTTTCATGAGAACTCTGTGAGTTAGGTCTTCCAGGTATTGTTATTCTCTTTTTGCAGTGGAGGAGATTGAGGTTCAGAGAAGTTAAATAACTTGTTAATTATTACATGACTTTTATAGAGTATCCCTCTATATATAAAGGAACTGGACTAGAATATCACATTTATTCAAATTAAAAAAAACCTGAATCCAAACACAAGTTTGAATGATAAAGTATTTCCTTGTATACAACAGAACCTAAAAAGAGGATTTTATATGAAATTATGAATCTCCATTTCACATTGTTTTTTTTTTAAATATGTAATAATTTTTTTTTATTTCAGAGTTTTCCCGCTTGTTTTTGCTTTCTTCTGAACTTCCTTATGTTATCTTCTGAATACTTTCTAAAAGTGTTCTTTTTAAAAAATTACAATTTCTGAACCCTTTTATCCACAGTCTACTTAAAAACTGAGATAGAGGGAAAAATCCTTTGTATCAAATGAGCATAGTCAAACAAAATAAAGTCACACAGTGGCCATGTCACAAAATGTATGTCTCTGCACCCCACTTTTACTACTGATCCGTAGGCAATCAGGAGGTATAAATATGCTTTACCATAGATGCTCTAGAAAGATGGCTATTATGGCATTGATTAGATTTTTAAGTTTTTCAAAGTAATTTTCTCTACAAGATTGCTATTCTTGTATAAATTAGTCTGTTTCTGTTTATTTTACTTTGCTTCTGTTCATACCACCCTGTATTCTCTGAAATAATTTCTTTCATCATTTCTTATGATGCAAGAATATTCTATTACATATATAAGCCACAATTTGTTCAGTCATTCCCCAATTGTCTAAGAGTTGTGCAAGCACAAAGTGGCAAAATAGATAGAGTGCTACAACTGGAGCCAGGAATATTTATCTTACTCAATATAACTCTGGTTTCAGATACTATCTGTGTGACCATGGGCAAGTCATTCAGACCTGTTTGCCTCAGTTTCCTCATCTGTAAAATGAAATGGAGGGGCAGGTAGGGGATACAGTGGATATATCACCAGTCCTGGAGTCAGGAGGACTTGTTTTCAATTCTGAGATCATATCTTGACATTTACTAAGTGTGGGACCCTGCGTAAGTCACTTAACCCCAGTTACCTTGGTTTCCCACTGCCTGCAGAAAAAAAAAAGCTGGAGAAGGAAATGGCAAAATACTCCAGTATCTTTGCCAAGAAAATTCCAAATAAGGTCATGAAGAATTAGACACGACTCAACAACAATTCAGAATCTTGTCTTTTCTACCTCCTTAGAATTCCTCCTTCAGGATCAGAAAGTTTGTTTTCTTGTTACTAAACTTCAAATTGTCCTTCCTCTTCATCACACTTTTCCATGTCCCCACTTGTTTCTCTGTTGAGGTTAGCATTTCCATAACAAACTATGTGTATGTGTTCAACACCCCCTCCCTTCCCCTTACCCATCTCAGATAATAATGTTTACTAGATTGTCTCCAAAGTTTCTTTTAGGCCTAAGAGTCTGAAATTACTGTGAAAGATTATTAAGTTGCTTCATGACTCTCCCCATATTGTTCTATCCTGTGTACACTGTCCAGATCAGTCATCAAAAATACTTGCTTTCATGCATCTTGTCATTCCCTGACTTGATAACCTTTAAAGGCTTTTCAGTTCCTATAGGATAAAATCCTTAG
Source organism: Sarcophilus harrisii (assembly GCF_902635505.1). Classification (NCBI taxonomy): domain Eukaryota; kingdom Metazoa; phylum Chordata; class Mammalia; order Dasyuromorphia; family Dasyuridae; genus Sarcophilus; species Sarcophilus harrisii. The sequence continues at coordinate 344,443,142 of NC_045426.1, forward strand.
ACTGGAAATCACAATCTTTCCTCAACTTATCTTATCCCATGAATCCTCTTGGTCTACCCTGAGAAATTTTATTATCATTCCCCCAATAGGTTATTTTTAATTGCAGTTTTGCACCCGTAGTCATACTTCATCCCTATATTAGAAGGCCCATTTCTTCCCCCTTTTCAAATCTGATTCATCCATTAGTGACCAGCTGAAATCCCACCTCCTCTAGGAAGATTTCCCTGAACTCTCAAGCCAACATAAAACTCTTTCCCTTCTCTGACCTTCTATTACATTAGTATTTAGGCATATGCTTTCCTGTATAGCCTTTGTATTATAGAAATGTGTTCATTTCTGTATCCCTTGCCATACTATAAGCTCTAGGAGAGCAAGGAACTTTATGATATAAAAATAAAGTTTGTTTCTCTTCCAGTGTTCCAATGTCTGCAAATGCGTGTTGAAATGAATCTAGACCATGAAAGCAGAGTTACTAAGAGAAAGGGCTGGGAGGAGGGGAGTAATGTCAATGAGGAAGGGGAAGTCCAAAATGAATCATACAATTTGTTTCTGGTTGTTGAGAGTTTATCATTTCAATTAGCCCTTGAAGAATGAGTTAGCTTAATGGACAGAGATGGAGGGGAGGGTATTCTGGGAGAAACTGTCTAAATAAAGATTCAGAGGTTGGTAACGAATTGAGGTGCTCAAATATGACTTTGTCAAACCTATTAACTAAGTCTTTATTTTTCTTCCCCTGCCTTCTCTTACCAATTAGATAACATCTGCTGCCTTGGAAGGCTCCTAGCCTCAAGAGAGGAAATGGCTGCTGGAGTGATCAGAAATTTATGTGACTTTAGGCTTCAGGCTGCCTTCCATCAACCATTCTTACCTACTTCTGGCCACCGAGATCCAGATTTCCCTGAAACCTCTGAGGAGGAGGAGGAAGATGGTGAGGAGGAAGAGGAAGGGGAAAAGCTTGGAGACAACCTGGAGCTGGCAGGCAGTAATCCAGGATGCCAGAGATCGGACCAGAACCTGATAACGGGTCCCACCAGGTCAAGCCCAAGTAGCGCTGAGATGACTTTGCAACTCCTTCGCTTCTCCGAGCTCATCAGTTGTGACATCCAGAAGTACTTTGGCCAGAAGACAAAAGATGATGACCCAGATGCCTGCAACATTTACGAGGATTGCCGCCCACCTGGTAAATCTGCAAGGGAGCTCTACTATGCAGATTTGATGCAAATCGTCCAGAGTGGGGACCAGGAGGATGAGGACACTGATGTCGTAGGTCTCCCTAAGGGCTTAGATTGCCCCGCCAGGTTCATCTCCAGCAGAGACAGGTCTCAAAAGCTGGGGCCTCTGGTTGAGCTCTTTGAATACGGTCTCTGTCAATATGCTAGGCAGAGGGTGTCTGACAGTAGGAGGCTGAGGCTTGAAAAGAAGTATGGCCACATCACCCCAATGCACAAAAGGAAGTTGCCCCAGTCCTTCTGGAAGGAGCCGGCTCCCAGCTCCTTATGTCTGCTCAACACCAGCACACCTGACTTTAGTGACCTGCTTGCCAACTGGACGTCAGATGTGGCCCAGGAGCTCCACGGTGTGGGAGGCCGGGAGCTGGACAGACAAGCCTTGGAGATGGATCAGTTAGAGGAGGTGTAAGCCAGAGTTATCAGAGCTGCTTTGCCCTCTCACCGAGATGGAACTGAAAAGAGGGGCTAGGTTTCCCTCCTGGACCAGGCACTGAAACAATCAGTTCCAGTGGCAGGATGAAGTAGGATATCCTGCCCTGAACTCTCTTCTATTATTACTATCATCTCCCATCATTTATTGAGAGTCAGTCCCAAACGCCAGTGGGTTAGGGGTCCTACTGCCAGGAAGCTATACACATACATACATATATATATATATATATATATATATATACATATATATATATTTTTTTTCAGGTCACCACAGCAGTGATCTCTCTAGCCCCTCTGTGGGGGCAGTCATATCCCCCATGTTCTCCTTCCCCACAATGAAGCAACTTCCTGGCTTTAGGATCTTTAGGAACTGTACCAGGGTTGACAAGAGTTTCTGGACATCTTAAAGGGCTAACTCAAGCTTCTTTAAGTGTTTCTCCCAACAGCATGAAGCAAGGCAGGGGTGACACTGGGTGGGGGGAGGGGATGGCACTGGACCAGGCTGGCAGGAAGCAAACCTTTTGATGAACTACAAGTGCTCTCCCAGGGAGGCAGGAAGAAAAGGGTGATGTGTTGATTAAATGAACAAACACTGTCTATTTACTCATGAGATAACAGCTGGAGAATCTCCTCCCCTGTGTTCTCTGCAGGGTTTAAAGGGCATCTTACAGAATACTGGAAATATAGGGGCTCTCGGGGGTCCCTTGAACTTTCAACTGAGCAGATTTCTCAGTTCTGTCTTGTACCCAGGCCTCGTGGATTTTTTTTCCTAGAGACTGAAGAGGCAGGACTTCTGGCACTCCCCCTTCCCCATCTGAGAGATGGGAATAGCTTTTAGAACCATTAACACTGACTCCTGGGTCACTTGCAGGGTTTTGAAGGAAAGGATTCTAAAGAATACTAAACACTACAACTCTCAGCCGCATCAGTTGTGATTTTTACTGTATTTTACTTTTCTGCATCAACCTTGCTTCTCCATGAATAGGTCAGCTCCGACTCTATTCCAAGGCAAAAAGCTGTGAAAATCTGGGGGTCTTAAGTTATAGTCATCCTGGTCCCCATGTATAGCAAATGGGGAATTAAAGGAAGAGAAGTAATGACTAGGATCCAGCTTCCCATGATCCTCTTCATTCCTACCTTCAAAGGCTAATAAAAGATAATCCTAGGTCTGGGTCCTGCTTGTTTCTTGGAACCCTAACTAATACAAAGTAATAGTTTCTCTTGTATTCTGTGCTGGGGGTTGGGAGTGAGTGAGATGGGGGAATCTCTGGAATCCAGAAACCTGTCAAGCTTTCAGGAGCCTACATTAGAGCTGTTTCTTAAAAAGATCTTGGCTTGGCTAGTCAGACAGACTGTTACCAGATCCCTGGCCTGAGTGAAGAACATGAAATCCCTTCTTAGAATCTGAGCTCTACTAAAGGGTTCTTTTTTTACCTTGAATGAGGAAGAGGAAATTGTTGTCCTGTCATCTCACTAGTCTTTAACAAAATTCTTCAGCAGCTCCGTGATACTCCCCACCCCAACCCCAAGGAAATGCTTTGTTTTCCCACCACCTCTGACCAGTCTATTCTGAGTCTCCAAGGCATGACTTTTTCTGTCTGAGGGAATCCTCTTTATAAAAAAAAAATTGATTATGCTATTGATTATTTTGTTCTTTTGAGCTACTTCAATTCTGCTTTGCTCACAGAACACAGCACCTTCTCTGATGAGGGTCTGCCATGCTGGGTGGTCCTATTTTAATAGGTAGATACAGACACACACACACACCCCCATCTCTCTCCCTAAGGAAAATGGAAAGAGATGCATGTTCCTACTAAAACCCCAGGATATAAGAGTTTGTCCAGATACCTCAATCCCCATTAAATTATCCACAAAGATTCCTAGTCAATTTCAGGGCAGCTTGGTGGCAGAAGATAGAGCACTAAGCCCAGAGTCAGAAAGCCCTGAGTTCAAGTCCAGCCTCAGACACTTAGAGCCATGTAATCTAAGCAAGCCACCTAACCCCATTTGCCTCAGTCTCCTCATCTGTAAAATGAGCCGGAGAAGGAAATGGTAAACCACTTCAGTATCTTTGCCAAGAAAACCTCAAATGGGGTCAGAAACAAGTGAGCAACAAGAGTCAATTTCACATAAGAGAAAGCATTTTATTTCTAGGAAGAGAAGAAAGTCAGATCAATGAATAGGTTCCAGATCTGTAGGCTTCTCCACTAGGACCCCTGAGATGAAAGACTTTCCTTGGCCTTCCCTTAGCTAAAAGCTTGAGTAAAAGTGTTTTCCATTTCAGCCACCTGGCAACAGAAACACAGACTCATTGCATCCCTTCTGATTTATTCAGTCCTTACCACTGTGCAGCTTCTGATGTCAGATGTTTCTCTTGTCCCAGCACGTGTCCACTGAGGCAGCCTCTTCAAAAACAGAGCCCTAGGAGGGCTTTTTGAATTTTTGATTTTGAATCATTTGGTATCAAAGCTCTCCCTCCCAGAAAAAAGCAGTTTATTCCAGCTTTGTGGCCTTTTGGATTTTCTCCCTCTTACAGTTCCCAAAGTGTTTCTGTTATTCAGAGCATGCTGCACCCAGAGTTCAGAGTATACATTTTGTCTCCCCTTATAATATAATGTAAACTCTTTGAGGACAGGGACTGTTTCTTTTTTACTCTGCCTCCCCATGGCAACAACACCCCCAGGCACATAGTAGGTGCTTCTCAAATGCTTGGTTCTTGCAGCTCCCTCCCTTTCAGAATTAAAAAAGGGGATCACATAGGATCTATCCCGGGATAGATTCAGTTAAGGGCCCAGGAGTCCCAAACCCAAAGATAGCCTAGGTGTCTCAGCTTAGCATAATAGCCTAGGTCTCCTCCCTACCTCACTGCCTGATAAATGCCCCATCTGTTTATCTGGGTGACCTCGTCAGGGCCCACATCCTTGATAAAAAATCGTTGTCTCACAAGGGACATGAGCATTCTTTTGCTACCAAGCGTCAGGGTCCAGGGTCCTTCCTCACTCCATAGCTTCATCACATTCTCCCGGAGGTGAGCAATCTCTTCTACCCTCTGATGGCAGCAGCAGAGAGAGATATTAGAAGATTAGGATGCTGATAGGGTCAACCTGACTCTGGAGAGAGAAGGATGGTTGATGGATTAATTAAAGGAATGCCAGGAAACAAACAAAAAGTGGCCAAGATTAGGAAGAAAACTAAACAAACAGCCATTTATCTTCCCCTGAGTAAACTGCTCCAGTCAGCTGAAAGGCTCTTATCATAGGAAGACATTCTTCTTAGCCAAGATGTCTGAGGTGAGATTCTGACAGACAAGGTAAATGTGCACTCTGGGGCCAGAGGGACTGGGAGAGTGAAGGCTAGTTAACCCGGTTCCTGGCCACCCTGAATCTGACCACCCCCGGGGGGAGGAAAGAGGAGGTCTGGGGGCCCTTGTTTATTCTTTCTCCTCAGGGAACCCAGCAGGAAAACCGAATGAGAAATCCCTGGCCTGGAGCAAGACACTTTTAGTTTCCACATAGCCTCCAAGACCAGAGAACATTCATCCTCTTATTTCTGTGGGACATTAAAGATTGAAACTCAGACAAACAGGGTTATGGTAAGGGGAGGTTCTTGTTACCAGTTTGGTTTCAGTGTTAAATTTCAGGTTCTGTATGGTCTTATTGTCTTGTATGTTGTTTTCCATCTTCATTATCTGACTCTGAAACTAGAACATATCCACCTATGGGCTATGATATGAAAAGCTCTAAATCCACCCTAAACCATAGGTCTAAGGTAGGCCCTGCCCCAGTCTCACAGGGAAACTCTGAGTAAGTTTCTTCTCCCTATTCTTTTACAAAATGAAAACAAAAGTATTGAGTGGGAAACCCTCTTGGGAAGGTTGGGTGGGGCTAAGACCAAACTCAAGTTGCTCAGGCTGGCTCAGGGGTCTCAAGGAAGTATAATCAGCATGGAGATGAGGGGGGTCTCTCATTTTAGGATCAATTTCCCTCACTCCCATCCAGACTCTTAGCATAAGTGCCATGTATGGACAGTCAGACCTCCCCTCCAGATTCCCTTGTTCTGTAGCCCTCCTTAGCTGCTAATGGTCTGATACTGAGGGCCTGAGCGGATGCAAGCAGAGGAGCCCGCTGATAGCTAGCATTGAGGATGCTGAGCCCTCCTGTACCGTAGTCAGCTTGCCCTGTATTTCCGCTATCTTCCTGTTAGGATTGTCCTCCTTGAGCAGCTGCAGGGCAGAAAGCACTACTGCCAATTCCTGCCTCACTATCCCCATCTCATGTTTCCTGTGGACAAAGAAGGAAAGATCAGCTGATCTGTCTCAGCCAGCCAGGCCCAGCCACAGGCACACCCTACACCTCCCTTCTGGAAGGAGCTGCTCCTGTTCCATCTCAGCGGGGCTGGGACAAAAGGAGCAGCTCCTTGGCTGGAGAGGGAACCAGGTCCAAAGCAGGATTGTTGTGTCATTTGAGATCAGGAAGAAAGCCAGGGCTGGAACAGCCTTTGTTCCAGGTCCCAGAGGCAGAGCTCAAAACATAGATGGGCAGATAGACTAGCCTTTGAGGGAGCTCCTTGTTCTGCACTCTTACTGTGCTCTAAGTGCCTCCACAATCTGACAAATTCTGTGTTGATGTGAGTGGAAGTGGTGGAGTGAGTTCTTTGTATGAAGTGAGATCCTCAAGGACCACAACCGAACCTCTTCACGACCCCAAAACACAAATAACATCAGCAGGCAGAGAGAAAAGTGACCTAAGGGGATGCCTCTAGATACTGAAACTTGAGGCAGTTCCCCTTCCATGGCCTCCCACTGGAGACCTTTGATGGAGAACAGGGATAGTTGACTGGAGAGAGGAAACAGTCCTGTATTGATGCAGGGGACTCGTCTTTTCCAGGTCAGCATTTCTCAGATCCTCCATTAGTCTGGACAGAGCAATGGATTGGGGAGAAAGGACAAAAAAAAGAAAAAAAAAAAAAAAAAGCAGAAGCCTTCGAATTCTCTCCGCTCTGAAATCGACACTGGGCAAGCTAGGAAATCATGATTCAGAGCTCTTTGTGCTAAGAGGAGGAAGGGAGGGGAGGGGAAGGGAGGGTGCCCAGCCAATCAAGAACAGGCAACCAAGGCTGAGCCTGTGTAGGAAGTTGACTTGGATCTGATGCCAGCTCCAGCCATCAGCAATGGCCAGTCAACACGCTCAGTAAGTTGCCAGGTGACTGAGGCTGAGTGAGGGTACCTCTCACTCAGAGAGCATCCTGGGGGCCAGAATTAGTTCCAAACAGGCTAGAGGGTAAATTCAGAAGCACAGGCAAACACAGGATCATGTTTTTATGGGGGAGATCCAACAGCAGCCCACCCCAATGTAGCACAGGAGTACTTCTTTTCTGACACTAAAGAACCCAAGGGCTTCCCCAAGTCCTGGGTGGGGATCTGGAAGCTTCCTTACCGGGTTCTACTCTCAGTGATTATTTTCTGATCAGAGTCATTTCTGTGGAGGAGACACCTGTCATTCACATCTCCTATCTGAAACACAAAAGGAAGAGACCAGGCACGCCAGGCCCACAGTTTGTCACAGGCGGTTCTGAGGGGAAGAATTAGCTGCATTTCTAGCTGGAGATCCCAAAGTTCTGAGCTCAAGAGCACCCCAGCTGTTTTTACATCACTTCTTAAAATCTCCAGCGGAGACACAGTCACTTAGATTACCTACTCTCTCCTGATTTTGTTCCCTTCCCAATGTTTCTCTCTAGTCCTCCAGTCTCCACCACCACTGGAAGTGTCTGCCTCCACAGGATACACAGTACTACAAAGTAATTACTACTTTGTAGAGCCAGAATTAGGAATTTTTTCAAAAAGGACAAAACAGATGAGGCAAGAATATCTCAATAGTAGAAGGCCAAAGGACACAGTACAACCACAGATGCATCAGGAGTATGCAATTGTAGGTTCATTAGGGCAATCTGACCCAGGACTCCAGACCCCATAGGTGTCAGGGTAAGGTCTAACTCACAAGGACAGTCACTAAGGGATATAACATCCCTCTGTAGCCCACCCCAGTCAGCACCATTTATAATCACAGATGCTCATGGAAATCAACAGAAAAGGAGAGGAAAAGAGAGAAAGGTAGGAGGGAGAGACAGGATCATAAAACCAACAGATGCAGAGTAGAAGAAGCTTTAGAGGTCCAATTCCTCTCCTCTTTATTTTAGAGAAGAGGAAACTGAGGGCCAGAAAGTGGAAAATGACCCAGGATCACACAGGTGATAAATTGCAAAGCCAGAATTTATTTAAAATCAGGTCTTCTGACTCCAAATTCATGCTCACTAGTAGGCAGGGAGGTAGAAAGGCAAAAATGAATGGAGAGAGGAGTGAAGGGGGATAGGAGGGAAGCAGTGGAGGAAGATGAGAGAGAGGGGGGGAGACATAACGGTGGGATAAAGACAGAGGACAGAGGGAGCAAAAATGCAAAAACAGCAAAAAAGACAAAAATATCCAGACATAGAGATGGGAAGAGGAGGTGTCAGGGAGAAAGGGGAAAATAAGCAGAGAAGACTCCAACCCGTTTATCTCCACAAGCTGACTTTTCTTTAAGCCAGAGTCATTCTAAGGTGAGGAATGATGGAAAGGGAATATTTCAATGTTCCAGCACCAACCTGCTTAAGGAAGCTTTCTACTTTCTCTTGTAATTCCTTAAGATGCACTATGGTTTCGTTCTGCCACTGAATGAATTTCTCTAGTGCTTTTTTCTCCTCTTCTGAACACTCCTTCCTTGCCTGAAACACAAAGCCCCCATATACACCCTGGGTTAAAGTCTGGGCTCTGGAAGTGTGAAGAATTGGTTTTGTGTCAGGCAGGAAGAAGAAATAGGACACAGGTTCATGGAAACAAGGAAGGTGCCCCTGGTATTTAGGGTTATTTTTTTTAAATCACTATGAAGAGCTGTTGGGCCTGTACTTCAGCTAGCTGTCATGACTAGAGACCCCAGTGAAGAAAAATTCTTACTAAAACAACAGGAACCATACAAAGAAGATCTATTGGTTCCTGAGTCTGACTTCTACCTTTTCTCTATTTTATGCCCGGAAAAGCTCAGAGCTATTGCCCACTGGCCTGACTCATCGGTATAAGACACTAATATATGAAGCACTGGACAAAAAGGCCGTGAATGAATATAACCTGCACACGGTTCCTATATCATGCTGTAGAATTGGTCATCTGGTTTGGAAGAATTAAGAAGGAAATCAGACACTTGGGCATGAACATAAGCTCACGACCACTTGTGCAGAGCAGAGGCCAGGAAAAACCCATAGTCAGCCATCCCATGGCTCTTGTTGCCCACTTCCCTTTCACATTACTTTACCCCATCAATCAATTAAAAAAGCACAAAGGTCTCAACGTCTAAAACTGGGAGTACAGATAGCTGATATTGCCTTGCTTTCCCCCCAGTCAACATCCTAGAGCTCTGGAAAGATAAGGGAGCATTCCTAAGACTCTCAGTAAAAAGGCATCTCTCCCTGCATAAAATTAGAAAGTTGGAAAGCATCCATGGTGATGCCATCAACCCACTACCTCAATATAGATGCAGGTGAGCTGCTTTAGGGTGCTTCCCATTCCTAGCTGGCTAGGGAGAATGTCTTTTAATCTGTCTCATTTGGACTTAGAAGTCTTGAGGGTGGGTTTTCTCCTTTTCTCCTCTCTACTGTGAATGCAGATTTATCATATAATTACTGATTTGGAGAAGGCATTTGGCACTAAATGTAGGAAATGGGTAGGAGAAACTGATCAAGCCTGCTTAAGTAAAATTCCTAAAACTCAGGGAAAGAGCCCTCATTTAAATGTCTAATTGAGAGGCCCTTACTTAGGGGGAATAGGCACAGCAATCCAAAGAACAACATCCTCTGCTAATGTGGATGACCAAGAGGTATCAAGACCCAAGACCTGGTTGGGGTAGGGAGTGGGGGTGGGGGGAGAGGAGATAGGGTATCTGCCCGAAATAATTTTTCATTCATACAAATTTATCTCATCATCCATAGGGACATCTCTCTAGGCTCTCAAGTCCCTCACTAGGGACTTACCTCAGACATTTTCAGGTTCAAGGTCTGTTCCTGAAGGTCAAATTTCCAGCTCAAAGCAACAAAATGATCACTTAAGTCTCTGACTTCCCTGACCAACCGACCAATGGACTCTTCCAAGACCTGACTCTTTTCTTGGATCTGGAATAACATTTGACATGATTGATTACCCAGCAAAGTCATTTTTCTAAAGACAATCAGCCATATAGTGATGGAGAAAGTCACATGGGCTGAGAGAAAAGAGAAAGGGATAGGCTAGGTTACAGACCTTGACAAAGGCTCTGAGATCCAAAACTGCCAGGACCCCTCAGAAGTCATTTAATCTAATATCCTCATGTTACAGATGAGGAAACTGAAGCCCAGGGAGCAGAAGAGATTTGCTCAAGATCACATAAAATGTCTCCAAAATGGGATTTCAATCCAGATCTTCCCTCTTTCCACTTTACTATGTTATCTCCTATTGTTTCCTGGGTAAAGCTTTATATTCCAAAGCTCATTTGGTATGTTCTCCCAACACAATCTTTCCTGAGCTCTGGAGAAAACAGCCCCATGCCCTAGAACTGGAAGACTTTAGATCAAGTGCAAGCTCTGCATTTTACAGAAAAGGAAGCTGATCCCCAGAAGGTTCATTATTTTGCCCAAAGTTCTACAGCTAGAAAATATAAGAGGCAGGATCTAAACTCAAGTTCTTTGATGCTTTGTGTCTGTCTATGGGACTATTTAAGAGACCCAGCCACCTCTATTCACCCATCCTCCCCCTTCCCAAACTGTGACCAGGAAGGAAAGTTAAAGTTGTATGGTTACTGCAATTGGGTAAGAAAATAAGAGAAGAGCAAAAGAGCCTGGAGAATGCCTTAGATCCTGCTTGTGCTGAATTTCTCTCCCTCTCCCACTCTCTTTTAGTTTTCTTTCTCTTTTTCTAGCTATTTCTTTCTTTCTCCTCTTTCTCTAGCTTTTTCTCTCTCTTCTTCCCCCTTCCCTCCCTTACACACACACACACACACACACACACACACACACACACAGTTTCATCCCAACCCACCTTTTCCAGTTCACTGCGAGCTTCCCGATGTGCATTGTCAAAAGACTCCCTGACAGCTGAAATGTCATTCTGTAGTTTCATGGTAAACTTCTCCACACTCTCCTTCTCATACTGCTCCTGAGCTTCTCTGAGAACAACATCACAGTAACAGGGGAATCTAAGCACCCTTGGAAATATTCAAGATTCCCATCACTATTGTGGCTAGTGTGCCTGTGGGGGATGGGGGGGATGCGGTGCTGGAGCCCTGGGCTTGACTACTATCTCAAATTTATCATAGGATCATAGATTCAGGGCCAGAAGGGCTCTGGAACCCATCCTACCACTCTGTCCCAGGCCTATCACCATCATTCAGATTTTTATGAATTCATGGGATTAAAGATTTAAAGCTAGAAGAGTCTACAGACAATGAGATACATTTGTGCAAATGACAAATTATCTTGGGCATCTTCCTACATTCTACCCAGGGTCTTTAGTCTTAACAGGTGCTTCCAAGTTAGCAAGGCACTCTGTTCTTTGGGTTGCTGTGCCAATTTTTTCTGCTGTGTTCATTGGAGGGAATTTAAGAGTAAAAGACAAGGCCCTGAGGTCACCTAGCTCAACTCTCTCAGTTTTACAGGAGGGAAAACCAAAGCCTGGAGAGTCTGTGTGATTTCCCAGAATAAATGAGTCAGATGACAAGGTATATGCTCTTTCCATTATCCCACACTATTTTTGTCACTATCGTTCAGATTTTTATTTAAGCATGGGATCACAGATTCAAAACTTTAAGATGTAAAGATTCAAATCAGAGACTTAAGGGCCTTAAGAGACCATTGATTCCATCCTCTTCATTTTACAAATGAGGAAACTGAGGCACAGAGAAGTTAAATGATTTCCTCGGGAACATGCAACTAATATCTGAGGAAGCATTTGACCTACTTCTTCCTGATTCTAAATCCAGGATTGTATCTACTAGACCATGTGGTTTCTAACATTTCTCTAGCACCTTTCTAGTGACTTCCGGTAAGCCAAGCCTGGGAATAGAAGAAAATGTCAGCAATCAAGCCCTATTAGTGCCAAGAGTCCCCCAAACAGCACTTCAGTTCAGGGATTCTTAGTGCTGATGTGACTGAGCTCTTAGTGACAGGTAAGAAGAACCAGCCACCAAGCTTCCTGAAACTTTGAACACTTAGGTTAGGAGGGCTGTTTTCCAGGGCAAGGATTAGGGGAAGGAGAGTGCTTGGAATGACAAGGCAGAGAGATCTGGAAAGATGTCTTAGAACTCCAGCTCTCTGACCAAGGAAGGGAAGGAAGCCGGCCCCACCTCTGGGGGTGAGGTTGCTGGGTATTCATTCATTCATTCACTCCCTCCACAAGAGGAGCTCCGAGCTCCAGCCCACACCCACCTGTTCTTCTGCTCTGCCTGGAGGACCCTATTGAGTGACGTCTGGTTTTCTCTCACAAACTCAGTTAACTGGATGACTGCATTGTCCAGGGCTCGACACTGGTCTAAGAGACGAGATTCTTCCTGCTGTGTTGATTGGAGGAAGCTCAGAGCGGGCCGAGGCCCAGTATTTTGAACCAGGTCCCCTGGCAACCCCACTCACCTGGCTGCTGTGGAGGCCTCCGCTAAAGCTCCCTTCTCCCAGGTCTGCCTAGATGTCTAGGGAGTGACTACCCTCCTCCCCAGAGGACACTGCAGTCTAGGGAGAAGCTGGCTCTGTCTGGGCTGAAGTACTTGGCCAGAGCCAGAGCCGGGGCCGTGCCCTGGGAATGTGGCCTTTGGGCTCGGTCCTGCATGTCAGGTACAGACAACAAACCTCTTGCTGATGCTTCAGGCTTCGGAAATGGTCTTCATTTAGCACCTGGATTTTCTGCCATTTCACCTCCAGTTCTTCCCAGAGGTTCTTCTCAGATTTGAGTCTTGTATTCTCAGAAACTTTCATTTTCTACAGCAAGACATTAGTGTTCCTCCCACTCCATAAGGAACCCGAGGACTCCTGTGTCACTAAGAGGCTGCTTTCATCTCTGCTCATTTCTTGGAGGGAGCTCTTCCCAGAGGAAAGCGTTTGGGCCAGAGGCTTCCCTACCTACCTAGACCTGTCTCTACTGATCTCAGCCAGCCTCTTAAGATCTGGCCTGAAGGAGAACCTTTCATTGTTTCTAACACCATACTGAGAGGAGTGGGCCCAATCTTGCCGGCCCACGGTGCCCAGACTGCTTAGGTAAGGGATTTGGATGGGTAGCTGGTAGCACTCCTGTTTCCACATCACACTCTGGACCCAAAGGGATAGAGATGTGGGTCCGGCAAAGGAAGAGGAAGGCCTAGAAGCCATTCTGGGATGCTGCTTGGGAATGCCTTCTAAGGAGACTGCCAGTGCCCTGGGGAACCCACAGGCCAGGAGCAGCTCCCACCCACCTTCTCAATGGCCATGAAGTTTTTCTGAAGGTGGCCACAAAGCTTGGCTTCTCTTTTCAGGAATTTGAGACTCATCTCCTCTCCAAGCTGAAGTGCCTGAGCCTACGGGGAAATGCTGCCATGAGTGCCAACCCTAGGAAAGCAGGAAGTGCAGGTGCATCAGTGAAGGCAGCCTCCTTCAGGGATGTCAGAACCCTCGGGCTGGAAGACCACACGAGTGAGAGTTGGAAGGGAAAGCTGGACCACATCAGCCAGGGAGGGGATACTATTCTACGCAGGGGACTGTGATTCTTAGCTTGCTAGGGCCCTTAAAAAATATCAGCATCCTCTGACTATGGGTACCCAAAGTATAAACTCAAAAAAGGTAAGAAGAAAAGCAGTGACATCAGAAGATTTAGGTTTTAATCCCAAATCTGCCCCTCTGTGATTTAGGGCAAATTATTTCCCTTCTCTGGGTGTCACTTTGCTCACTTATCATTATAATATTATAATAACAATTATAATAACCAAACCTGACCTTGGAGAAGAGGTGAGAAAATGCAACAGTAAAATGAGGAGAATGGCCCGTTCAAGTTCCTTCCAGCTTTTGGGTCCAGCTTTGGGATGACTGACACTACATATCACAATATTAATCACCTAGAATTCAGGGATGATCCATAAAACACAAAACAAATTCAGAGCAAGCTAATCATAATCAAGGCTAAGAGGGAGGGGTGGAATGACACTACCTAGGAGAGAGACTAACAAGCACAGACGATGTTGGCTGCCTCTTACACTAATATGCTGGGTAACTCCCACAGCCCAGACCCTGCCAGCTCTGTTGTATCCTAAGGAGGCCATCACAGTCTCCAGCGGACAAGTACCTCACCTATGCGACATCCAACTAGCTAGCAGTCTAGTCTATCTCTACATTCTTCCAGCTTAAAAACCTTTGTTACAGTACAGAAACTAAGCTAAAAACTCAAGAGAGAACTGGCAGGGGCAGGTAGAAGAAAGGGTCTCAAAAGCTTGAGGACTGAGTCTCCTGGCATCAATCAAGCGAGACCTCAGATGGGAGGATATTAAAAGCTAGAAATAGTGACCTTAAAGAGCAATCGATCTTTTCATGGTACAGATTCAGTTCAAGACGACAGTAATTCAGTATTAGAACTGAAATGTAGGCCTCCTGGCTCCCAAGTTCAGAGCTTTTTCCTCCTCAGATCAATATGTGACAGCTGTGTGCTACTCACTATCGCAGAGCAAAATGCAACAGTGACAGGATCAGGAGGGAAAAGGGCATCTGGGGCATCAGAGATAAAGGGAAGGGACTTTGCTGAGCCTGAGCACTATATCCATCTTTCCTCTTTTTCTCTGTCACCAACTGGACATAACACAGGCCTTCCCTGCCTAGGGGAAAAGGGACAGTGACATCTACTAGTAATGCTGTATACCAAGTTCACAGCATTCTGGGCCCTGGAGCCACAAAGATTCACCTTCCTGAGTTCAAATCTGACCTTAGACACTCACTAGCTGGGTGACCCTAGGCAAGTCTCCGAACCCTGTTTGTTTCAATTTGCCCATCTGTAAAATAAGCTGGAGAAGGAAATGACCAGCACTCCAGTATCTCTGCCAAGAAAACTCTCCAGTCACAGAGTCAGACATGACAGAAAAGCAACTAAATAAGAGAACAACAAAGACCCAAATCAGAAGAGTTTCTGAGAAAGCCCCAGGTCTGGACCCAGAGCCCAGACCCCTTTATAAAGTGAGCAACTCAGCAGCTTCTCCCAATATCCAACACTGATGGATTTGTTCAGTCTCTCTGCTATACCTGGAACTTCACATGCCTCGGTGCAGCCGTGATCCTGAATTCTCAAAGGGCAATGAGAAAGGAACACCACTGATACTTGGCAGCTGAACTATCGGCAAACAAGTACTATGTCTTTTAGTATTATCAGAGGGTAGCTGAAAGCTTTCCCTGTGGTGTAGTTCTTCAGGCAAGCCCCGTGAATATGGTGATGATACCTGAAATCCAGGGTCACTATTTGCAGAAGTGAAGAGGCTGAATTGCAAAAATTCACATCTATGATCTCTATTACACTTCTCTCTAGGGGATGTTCAAGCATACCAGCTTGGTTCTCATTGTCCAAGTTCGCCAAAAAAGCAGGGCTTTTTCCACTCAAAACTCCTTTTTATCTGAGAAATTTTTATGTGACCCCAGGAATATATGTACATAAACTCATATCAAACATTTACTGACAGCAAGCCATAATTTCATGACACCACATTCAATTACATGACTCCATATGGAATCACAACCCACAATTTAAGCAACTTTGCAATTTTACAATTGCAAGTTTACAAAAACTCCTCAAAATCTAGAGCAAGTTGAGATCCTTTACTTTTTCCTGTATTAGACTCTTCTTTGGTAAAACTATTCCCATTTCACAGGTGGAGAAAATAAGATACAAAGAGTTTAGATCATTTGGCAAATTTACAATAAAACCAAAAAGAAAACCTTTGGTTTAGCAGCTAGAACACAATTCATTCAAGAAGCATTTCTTAAGTACTCACATATGCCAGGAATTGTACCAGGTACTAAAGATATGAAGACAAGATGAAATTCTCTGCCTGTAGTAGTTACCTGAGGTATATAAGATGCCCTAGAAGATGGGCAGCAAGGCCCAGCAGTTCTGAAGTTTTCCATCAATTTGGGGAAAGGAAGGACAGACATGGAGACATGTACATAGATAAGTAAATAGAAATATGTATACATCATCAAAGTATATTTATTTATCTATCTATATATATATATAAAACAAAAAATATATATCAAAAAAATAATTTTGGAGGAGAGGGGAAGGGAACAAGTATTCATTAAGCAGGCACTGTACTGTACTAAGTATCTTACAAATATTTCATTTGATTTTCACAAGAGACTTAGGGAATAAGTGCTGCTATTATCTCCATTTTTCAATTAGGATGGGAAAAGAACTAACAACTGAGGGGATCAGCAAAGACTTCTTCTAGTGCTGGTACTTGTGCTGACATTTGATGGGAGCTCCAGATTATAAAAGACAGGAATAAAGAGGGAGAGCCTTCAATGTACAAGGGACAGCATGCATTCAGAGGCATAGAATTGTCATAAATTGCAAGCGATAAACTGGCCAATTTGGATGAAGTATGTAAAGGGGAATAAAGTAAAACAAGTATAGAAAGATAGGCTGGAGGCAGATTGTGGAGCTTTAAAAACCAAATAGAGGAATTTTTGTTCTTTCCTAAAAGCAACAGGGAATCACTGAAACTTTTTAATCAGGTAAGTGGTCTGATCAAAGTTGTGCTGTAGGAATATCATTATGACAGCTGTAGAGATGACTGCATGGGAAGAGCCTTGAGTCAGAAAACTACATTATAGCAATAGTTCAGATGAGAAGCAATGAGAGTCTGGAATTGGGTACTAGCTTTGAAGAGAATAGAGAAGAAAGATATGGGAGAAATATTGTGGAGATTGAATGGTTAGGATTTGACAATGGCCAGACAAATGAAAATGAGAATAAATAATAGAAAACTACTCCAAAGTTATGAAGCGTAGTGCCTGAAAAGATAGTGTGCTTTGGATGGAAAGAGGGAACATAAGGAGCGGTGAGTTTAAAGGAGAAGGCAATAAGTTCTATTTTGGACATAATTGTGTTCAAAATGTCTATGGAACATCTAGTTGGAGCTCGTTGAAAAACAGGCATTTGGAACTAGAGTATAAAAAAATGAGGTCAGAATATTTAGATTTGGGAGTAATCTACATTGAAAACAGTGTTGTTCAGGACAGAGATGTAAGGGTACAACCAAGAAGTAAGTACATCATGAAAACCCAAAAAGAGGGTATCTAGGAGGAAGGACACCTGATAAATGAAGACTGGAGGAATGAGCAAACTTCCTATAGAAGAATGTTTTGTTTTGGTCACTATACATTGGAATGATATGAAGTAGTTCATAGAAATAGACACTAAAATGGTGATAGTCATAAAAGGACTGGGAAAGTTTGAAAACTATCTTTAACACATTTGATGGATTTTTGTAAGATAGAGATTGAGTATTTGTGTCTCCATGTTCTCATGGAGAAGTAAGTCAGTAAAACCAAGTTTCAATTAAAGTAGATGAGATTTTGATTAAATAATAAATTATTTCTTGATGTTCAAGGATATCATAAAGGAAATTTCTATCCTTTAAGAGTTTCAAAAAGAGAAGACAACATTAAAAAAAAGAGAGAGAGAAGACAGCACACTTGTCCTGAATATTTGCTGACATTCACTCATCTTGAGGTGTGTTTTTTTGGGAGAGAGACGAGCGTCAGAACTGGTTGCTCTAAGCCCCTTCTGGCTTAGGAATCTATGAATTTTATAATCATAGAATCACAGAATTAGAGGTTGCCTCATAGGTCAGACCTGAAAAAGAATCTCCTCTACAATATATGAACAAGTAGTCTTTGCTTGACCTCAAACAAATAAACCATTGTGGATTCAGTCATATCTTTCCTCTTTTGCACTTGTACAAATTTTTTATACAGATTTTTCAAATCTGTGTGTAAGAATTTATTTCTATAAATACTTCACCTTTTTAGATTTGGTCCAATGTTTGAGCCTGTCAAGATCTTTCTGAATCCTGACTCAATCATCCAAATGGGTTTGTGATACTCATGGCTCTGTGTCATTAGCAGTTTGGGGTAAGCATGCTTTGGTCAATGCTTTTATCCAGGTCAATAACTAAAATGTTAAATAGCATAGGGCCAAGCACAAATTCCTGGGATGCATCCTTCCAAAAACACTAATACTTATTTTGGGGGGGGGGGGAGTGTCTCATCATTTAACTCATTCTGAATCTCTAGTTCACATCTTTCAAAACATTTTCAAACATTTTAAAAAAGAACAGCATGAGAGAATTTGCCAGATATTTTCCTGAAATCTAAGTAAACTAAATCTATAGCATTTCACTGATTTACCAGTCTATTGAAAAGGTAAAGAAATGGCATCAAAATAATAAATTCTTGATGAAGTCATGGTGGTTGTTGCTGCTATTTTTTTTTTAACATTACTCCCTTTTCTAATATTCCATAACCATGCTTTTAGTAATAAATCAAAGTGAAACTTATTGGCTTCTAGTTTACAGACCTTACTCTTTCTTTTTAAAATAAGACATTTATCTGTCTTCAGTGACATGGCTCCCTTTCTGTGATTAATCTCTGGAGAGCCACAGTCAATGAAGTTTGAATCATATCCAGAATGTTTTTCAGTGCCCTGGAAGGTAGTTTGTCTGGATCTGGAGACAAACTCATTAAAGGTTATTAGGGCTTTTTGTCCCATTCACTTCTAGAATGAAGCGATCAAACTGTCAACAACCCAGAAAATGTTGCTGTCTTTCTCAAGGGTTGAATAGTTATTGTGAAGGGGCCCAGAAGAATCCTCTGTAGGGATTTCAACCATAGCAACATGGAGGTCAGTGTCCTTGGAAAGAAGAAAAAAAGACTTCAGTGGACAAGTGGTGGGGAAATCAAAACTTGCAGCTATGCACACAATCTGCAGTCTCAAAGTCACTTATAAAACTTGATCAAAGGTATTAATTACTCAGTCACAAAATGAAGTCTGAATATGCTCATTTAGTCATCAATGTTGCTATTCAAGAGCATATTCAGACTTCATTTTGTAACTGTTGAAATCAGAAATTTCTGGGATGAAAAATGTATGTCTGAAGAGCAAAGCATGAGGCCAGGTATTGCTTGTGCTGTTTCTGAAGTTCAAAGATATGTGTTACTTCTTTAAGGAAATGATATTGAACTTGAATCAAACTCAATAGTCCTGATCCAGCAGGCCTCCATAGTCAAAAACAAGAACATCAGAAAATTTTTGGATGGTATCTATATTTCTGACAAAAGCACAGTGCAATAAGTTGATGAATAATTTGGAAAAGATGACAAAGATGATATCCTGAGGAATTAATACAGATCCAAATGTCAAAATAAAAAATACTTTTGTCATTGGGGGAAAAATTATTAGGGAGCTCCCTTATCCTATTCCTTCTCTTCGGTTTAAAAACTCTATTGGTCATTTTTGTCTTTGTTGGAGAAAACAGAAACAAAGTGTTGAATAGTTGTGGTTTCTTCATTGCCTTTATCTCAACCATCTGAGACACAGTCACATTTCTTCTTTGATCCTCTTTTTTTCCTTTTCAGGCTGCTAAATAACAAAACCAAAACACAAACTCTTTTGTTCTCCTTAGTAAATTTTATCAGCTTTAACAATTCTCTAATGTTATTCTTATAGAGCCATGCACTATAATTGTATTTCTCCATTGTTAACTGCTTTTTGCTTCTATCTTTGGTTAAATCTCAATTTCTACATTATTTGACAAGTTTTCTGTATATCTCCATTGATTTTTTTAGGCAACTTCATTTTATTTTTTTTCACATCAATGAAATTGTTTTTGTGTGTGTTTTCAAAATTTCATTCTTGAGAGTTTCCAATTCCTCAACAGCTAATTTCTCCCTACACTTTTCTCTGAATCCTTGGAAATCTGCCCTCCTGAAATCTAAGGTGCATATAGAACCATGTCTATCTTTCCTCACTTATTCTGTTATCAGTTCTGTGATGGCATAATCACTTCCCCCAAGGTTCTTATTATTCCTATTTTGGGAAGCAGTTTGCCCTTCCTTGTTGTCAAAATCAGATCTAGAATAGCAGTCCTCTTCATTTGTTTCTATACCCTTTGAAGGATCAAGTCATAATTAAGCAAATCAGAATTTGCTGCTCTGTGAGAGACAGAAACACAAACAGAGAGAGAGAGAGAGAGAGAGAGAGAGAGAGAGAGAGAGAGAGAGAGAGAGAGAGAGATATGAAGGAACAGAAGGAAGAAAAGAAAGGGAGAGCAGGGCAAAAGAGAAAGGAGGAGGAAGGGAATGAAAGAGCACACATGAGGAAATAAAGGAAATTCCCTATCATTATTATATAATGCTTCTTTATCAGGTCTGTAGTCTGTCTTCCAAACTCCTTAGCTTCTTAATTTTTTTTTTATCAATACTTTTTACTATTACATCACATTGATTTTCAAATATATTTCTCTTTCCCCACCCCTTCCACAGAATGCTATCCTTGTAATCAATAATAAAAATAGAAAAAAAAAAAGAGTGAGTGGTTCAGAAAAATCAGCACATCCAAACATGGCCAACAGTATCTATAATATTCCATACCCTCCAAAGTCCCCTATCTCTGCAATGAAGGAAGGTGGTTTTTCTCAACTTCTCCAGGATCCAGTTTGGCAATTATAATTATAGTGTTCAGTTTCATTTTATTGTTCTTTCCATTTATATTTTGGTAGCCATTTTGTATATTGTTTCCTTGGGTTCTGCTTACTTTGCTCTGAATCAGTTCACTTAAGTCTTCTCAGGCTCCTCTGGAACTCTCATATTAATTACTTCTTACAGTAAAATAATATTCCATGACATTCATGGACTAGCTTATTTAACCATCCCCCAAAGAAAGGGTATTTGTTCTGTTTCCAATTCTTTGCTACCATAAAAAGTGCTGCTGTGAATATTTATCTATATACACCTCCTTTCTTTCCATCGGGATAGTCTGTAATCTTCCCAGGTCCCCCCACTCCTTTTTCACAAACCTGGCTCTTTTCAAATTTCTGGTTCAAAGCAGCCATCTCCTCAAACTAATCGATTCCCTAAGGAGAACTGGAGAAGAGAGAGGCAGCCAGTTGTTGACTCCTGACTGACCTGTATCCCAGCAATATCCCGACTAGTTCGGCAGGCACTCTCTTCCTGGTTCTGCAGCAGAGTACTGCAGGCTGTTTCCCGCCCCTCAGCTTCTTCTTTTAGGTCCCCATTCAGCTTGTCCAACCTATAGGCAGCAAACATGGTGTATAGAAAGAACATTCGTGTCAGGAAATGCCAGAGTTGATTAACACTTACTGTCTCTAAAAGCATAGATAAGTACTTTAATTTTCTGAACCTGTTTCATTATCTGTAAAATGGACTTACCTAAGGGTTGTTTGAAAGGAAAAATGCTCACTAGTCCTGAAGTGGGATAATAAATATAAGATTGATATGGTTAACAAGTTTTCACTCTTTCAAGGAAAATGTCTTCCCACTTCCTTATGCTAAACATGAGGCTTGACTATAAATAGGATCATTCCACCTAAAAGCTAGGAGGAGTTCTGACAACATACTAACTAGTATGTTTAAAGCATAGACCTTTCTCAGGTTGGGATGGATAAGGAGAGAACTTTAACAGATCCAAATCTCCATGTTTTACAGTACGTTGGTATCTCATTAAGCCTGCACTCATCTGATTACAAAGATAAAAAAGCAGGTTCCTTTCTGAACCCTCCTTCCCTGTTTTAAAACACCAGTCTCCATGGCATAAGCCAGTATCAGGATTAATTATAGAAAGGGCAAAGTAAGCTTTGTGATGACATCAATGGCTAGCACAGAAATTTCCCGGAGGTTTCCTTCATGGCCCTCCTCAGTCTGGCTCCAACTAAACTTTCTAGCCTTTTCTTATACAACAGTCTTCTACTTACTCAACACTTCTTAATTAAAGTGAATTACTACTCTGGTGAAGATCTGTATTTCTCCCTTAAATTGTTTTTGTACAAGTGTTTTTAAGTTGTGACCCCATTTGGGGTTCTCTTGGCAAAGAGAGTGGAATGGCTTGCAATTTTTTTCTCCAGCTCATTTTATAGAAGAAATAATAAAGGCAAGCAAGGTCATTTATGACTTGCCCAGGATCATACAGCTATTAAGTATCTGAGGCCAGGTTTGAACTCAGGAAGAGTTTTCCTGGCTCCAGGCCTGGTACTCTATCTAGTGGGCCACTTAACTGCCTTCTTCCTCCCCAACACAATTTTACAATTATCCCTTCCACACTGCAGGTATAGGGTGGGCTTAAGGGCATGGTACCTCCATGATCTGGAAAATATGAGTATAAATTTTTGGTCCTTCCTTCATACCAGAGAATTCTGAAATCTTTTTTCTTTTATGGGGTATTAAATCTTATTGTAAAATTTGGATTGGTATTATTCAGTAATATATATATATATATATATATATATATATACACATACTATAATATTTATACATATACACACAGATATATGTATATCTATATATAATGCTTTTTTGAGTTTCTAAACTTTCTGTCTTCTGCTGGTTTTTGCTTATTGTCTATAGCTCCCACAAAACTCCTCCAAAGTTCCCTTTAATTTCTTATGCTGACTTATGATATACCATCTTGGTCAGAGAAAGCCAAATGTGGAAGGGATAACTGTAATACTGGTTTCCTTGCAATCTGTCTGGTCTTTCTCCAATTTACTCCAATCTATTCTTCACATAGTTTCTAGAGTCATCTTCTGAATGCACTCTTTTGAATATGCCATTTCTCTACTAAAAAGCATTCATAGGCTTTCCACTGTCTTCCAAAAAGAAGCATAAACTTCTGATTTTGCCCCATAAACACTCTTCTCACGCTAATGTTGGTTACATACTCTATGGGACCAACAAAACTTCATTTCTCTCTACTACGTTCTCATCCTACTCTCCCCTCTTCTCTTTGCTTTTGTTTCTGGTTTGAGTCTGTACTGAAGGCTTCCTTCCCATGTTTGTTAGAAGCCCCTCTCCTTCCTTTAAGGCCCAAGGAGGTGCCATTC
The DNA here is from genome assembly GCF_902635505.1 of Sarcophilus harrisii. Taxonomy (NCBI): domain Eukaryota; kingdom Metazoa; phylum Chordata; class Mammalia; order Dasyuromorphia; family Dasyuridae; genus Sarcophilus; species Sarcophilus harrisii. Next base: position 344,465,973 of record NC_045426.1, read on the forward strand.
CTCTATGAGGAAATTCTCCAGCATCCCACTGTCTCCATATAAAAGTGAGCTTCCTTCCCATCTCAGACTTCTCTTAGGATCTTCCCTGAATCCTCTCCTCCACACCTACTGTTTGTGTACTTGTCTTCCCTCCATCACCTAATGTAGGCTCCTTGACAACAGGGTCTCTATTCTATTTATTCTGGAATCCCTAGCATCTAGCATATAGTTGGTGCTTCCCAACTGTTTAAACAAAACTCTATCTAGTGTGACTCTACGGTTTTATCCTTCTTTTATACTACTCGCCTCCATGCAAGTCTCCTTTCATTGATCAACAAGTCTTTATTGATCATCTATAGCATGCTGAACCACTTCAGAAGACAAAAATGGAGAAGATATGGTTCTTGGCCTCTACAAGCAAATAAGTCTAGTTAAAAAATGTGAAAAATAAAGCCATAAATGACTTATGTAACAGTTCTAGAAAACAACAGGTGAAATGCTTATTACAAGGTCATATACAAAAAATTATGGAATAAGGTACACATACCAAAACTATTATACCAACTCAGAGGGGAGAGATCTCATGATGGATTGGCAGGTCAAGGAAGCTATTAGTGAAAATATATATATATATATACATCAGCTAAAAGAGCCTGGAGGACAGAAAGAGGAAGAAGGAAATATGCATACCTGAGGGTTAGTTCTGTCTCAAAGTTCTTCTTTTCTGTTTCCTGGAGAGCCTGTTTCCGCCTAACTTGGGTTAGGGCCTCTCGGACCTCCACCAACCTAGGATTTAAATTGTCCTCTACTTCTGAGAGCCCCGACTTCCTCTTCCTCCCCACCTGGTGGTATAGGTCTAAGAGGGAGACTAGGCAGCTGCCCAGATCCCCATCCATTTAAGGACAAAAAGGGTGAAGACCTTCCTTGCAGAGTTTGAATGTCATTGCCCAAGAAGAATTCCTCTGAATAGCCAATGAGAAACCCCTGAACTTCCTGGAGACCAAATCAACAGGACTGATGTGTCAGAAGGTGACATTACTTGAGTCACAACTTGCCTTAGAGAGTAGATTACTCGGGGGAGGTTCATAGGGGAAGCTCTAGAGTACCTTTCCTTCTGCAAGGGAGCATCTCTGCTTTAGAAAAATAGATAGAGGAAGTACTCTTGAATCAAAAACAATAGAATCTACCCCACCACCCTTCTTTAATGCCAAAATCCTTGTCCTGGAGTTGTTTGGGAATATTATATTGCTCCCAATCTGTCCAATAGCTATGTGAGTTGGATGAGGGAACGATTTCTGGACATAAGGAAAACACTTACCTTTTCTCCATCAACTCCATGTGACTCCGACCTGTAGCACTGGAAGGCTACAAAGAAAATGATTTGAGCATTGGGTTTTGTTTTTGGTTTTTGGGGGATTTATCCAGGCCTTCTATTATGATCCATGGTGACTGACAACTGGATAATGGGAGCCATAACTTCACAGTCCAGGAAACTAAGCCAGAGATAGGAACAATTTGTGGATAAAAGAGGGTTATTTTTCTAGGGCTCTAAGGCTGGATAAGTGGGAATTTGGCCCTAGGGAAGATATCCTGCCAGTGAGCCAGAACTTCCTCATTGTACAGTGAAAGGTATGGGATAGATGACTGCTAAGCTTCCATTGAATTCTAAAGTTTGATTTAATCATTATAGCTGTCCTGTTTATTTAATGGAAGGGTCAGGAGATAGGTACAAAGTGGTATAAAGAGAAAAGGCAGGATTCCAAGAAAAATAAGTTCAGTTTAGGGAAGAAAGGAGGATAAAGGAGAAGAGGGAAGGAAATTACTTTCCAGCAAAACATTCTGTAACATAGTAAAATCCTGGGGATGTCATGGCAAGGAAAAGACCAAGAAAAGATAGACAAAAAAAGATAGGACTGCCTATTATCAGTTTGCCAGCCTCCTACCACCACTCCCACAGTTCACACAATAAGAAAGTATCTTCAAAAGGAGTAGAGTGTGGCAGCTGGCTCACCTCACAGGCTTCCTTCTCTGGTATTCGGGTAAGCTGCTTCACTTCATCACGGATCAGCTCCAGCTCAGAGTCTTGCACCTGTATCCGGGCCCGGATCTGGAGCAGCTCCCTCAACAAACTCAGAACAGCTTGATCTGAACGCTCCTTTTGCCCTCGAAGGCAAACCACCTCAGCTTGCAGATCTGCCACCCTTTGATACAATGGCAGAGCGGTCAGACCAATGGTCAGAGAAGAGACACACACAGAGGCAGGGGAACAAGGGGAGGAGATAGGCTATTTACCTGTAGGTATATCTAACTAGGAAGGGTAAGCCTTAGAATCATGGTCACCTGAGTCTACCCAGAAAAAGTATAGGGGATATGATTTAAGGAGTCTACCACTTGTCAGAATCCCACCTCCAAAAAAGAAAGAGTGGTTTGGGGCTCAAACCCCTTAAGGAATTGGGAAGTAGTTCTGGCTAAGTGATGAAACAAACTTCAGGTACCTACCACTGTTCTAGTTGCTTCCAGCGTTTAGGAGAGTCTTGCTCAATGGTGAATTTAGAAGACCCTCTGAGGCTATACTCAGAACTATCAGAGATCTCATCTAGAATCAGAGGTTCTGAAATCCTCAGACCATCTTCGAAGAGCTGCCCCAGGTCCCCTAGAGTGACTGAGTTGCTCATAGTGATAATGGGGACTCAGGTCTGACTCCGTACTGTCCGACACTCAATCCTATGGTAAGGAAAATACAAACAAGTCCCTGCATTCAGGAATTCAACAAATGAATCAACATACCTTATCCCTGGAGAAGGGTCTTCCCTTGCCTTCCTGATTCACTTAGATCTAGTGGATTTCCTCTCCATTGGAGATTTTCAAGCAAAGACTGAATGATCATTTATTGAGGATGTTGCTGTAAGACTCTTTTTTTCAGATAATTTGGACCTGTTGGCTCCTAAGGTTCCTTCCAGGATAGGAAATAAAACACTGCCTTTGTAGTTTCAAAAATGTGCCTACCCATTCATGCAAGAATGTAAAAATGAAATCTTTCCACCCTTTAAAAAAAGAAAGGTTCTTTCCAAATATGAAATTCTGTGATTGGCAAGGAGATCCGTAAAAACCAGAATGTATTCTGAACTTTCCAGCCTCTGTACAAAGAAAGAAGCTGATTCTCATCTGCTAATAAATTCTCTGAAAGGGGATTTCCTCAAACCATTGCTTCTAGCTCTAAAAAATTAAATAAATAGCCTCTCCCTTTATGGATTACAAAGTATTTTTTGTACCTGCATTATCTTATCTGATCTTACGAGTATGTGAAGTAAATAGTGCTTTATTCTGTTTTCAGATAAACTGAAGTTTAGAAATTAACTTATTCCAGATGACATGGGCCAGTTAAATGGCTGATACCAAACTGTTTCCCAAACTTGGATCATACCTGCCACTGACCCCCATTTGGCACTGGATTCAGAGAACCTGGGTAAAAATCCTGACTGTTGTTTACCACCTATAAGATTTTAGGTCAGATACTTATCCTCCCTTTAAAAAATGATGGGGTTATAACTATATGGTTTCTCAGGTCCCTCCCAGCTTTAGAGTTACAATGTCCAGACTAAAGCTAACCTTCCAGACACTGAAATGGACCCTTTCTAATATATTTAGAGACAAAGAGCTTGGGACAAGGGCAGAAATGTGAGACTTCATTGGCACTTCTTCCTCCAGACTCTAAAGGCTGTATTCACACTGTCTGATCCTTTCATAGCATAGAGACCAGCTCTGGGACAATTACTTTTTCCCCATAGCTTTCTAGCATCACTCAGGACATCTCTTGGCTTTGAACCAGATGACTATTAGGGTAAACTGTTGAGGGAGGGAAGAGAACCCTAGAACAAAGAGCCACCCCATTCTCCCCCTCCCGCCTTATCCCTCAGGGGTTTACCAGGTCTGGGGAAGAAGGGAAAGGGAGGCTGGCTGAGGCAGTTGAGAGAGCTTGCTGAGCTGTCGGATAATAGTGTCCTTACATCTTGCCTTCACAGGGAACCTACCTAAGCAGTGGGAACTGATGTAAACTTGTTCCGGAACTTTCCCTTCAACTAGAAACTTATGACCTCACTGCCCAACTGTCACTCTTAGAATCAACCCCTCATCAACCTTTCTCTACCTATGCACAAAAACCCAAAAACTGGTAAACAAGTCAAGGACAAACAGCAAATAATCCTTAAAAAAAAAAAACTCCCTTTTTCAGGAGTGGATAATGAAATATGTTGTCTGAGCATACTATGCTTTCTCCCCCCAGGTCTCACTCATCTAGAAGGCAAGGAAAAACGAGTCTACTTCTGTCCCACCTAAAATAACAGTTAAGCCGAATTGTCAGAAAAATACTCACAATCTTTATAAGCATGTGAACTGGAGACAAGTAGGCAAAAAGTGTGGATAGTGCAAAGAACTGTATCTATTCTTTGTCTCTCTGTGGGAACTTACAGGATCAATTTACCAAAGAGATGTTGCAAATGGGCTTTTGGGACCAACAAATTGATACCCAGGCTACCCTTGGAAAAAGTCCTGGGATTTGAGGAGCCATGAAGTACCTACTGGATTTAAAGGTCCAGCTGAGGATCCCTTACTGCCAACTGCCTGGAAAGGGTGAAGTGAAGAAACCTGAAAGCTTAGGATAAACTCTTTTCATTCTCTAAGACCATTAACTATAGCATAATAGAAATCAGCTTAGCCATTCCCTGCCAGGTGAAGCTCCCCAACTTTCAGCTACCTTTGTGATTTTGTGATCTAGGATCACTATTTGGAGAGCTATCCTGAGAGGAAAAGGTAGAAAGCTTAGGGCTTGCAGTAACGATTTAATCTAATTACCGACATCAAAGCAGGTCTCAGTATAAACTACTTCTGGTGGCTTAATAAGCCCAGTGCAAATGAGAAAGAATGGGGGCTCTAGTGAGTATCAAGAGAAACTTGGAGAAGGGGCTATTCCTTAATTAACAGTAATTATAATATGAATAGGAGATGGTTCACCAACTGTTTCAAGGACTAACTCCCAACAGGAGGGAACTAAATTTGCTCCCACATTACAGATTTAATCTTAAAAGCAAAATCTTACTTGTGAATTGTTAGATCTCATACTGAAGTGAATGACAAAGAGAGATGCACCAGTTCTGTTTTTTAGAGGTCTTTACAAGCTGCATGATCAAAGAAAGGTGTATGTGGAAGATAGTTTGAGAGGATAGATGCTCAGCCTGAGAAGGTATGCTCTGGTCCCATCTCTGCCCCTAAGTCACTTCCTTACTTGAAGCTACACATCCCTCTGGGGGCAAGGACAGAAATCCTTGATTTCTAGAACCTCGGCTGTGATAAGTACAAGAATGTTTGAATGGCTTATGAGGGAAAACATTAAGCAAGGGTATCTATCACAGACTGAGTTGAAACTGCAAAGATGAGTCCGTGCTTCCAAGTGTCTCCACTTGGTGGAAGCAGTAATCTAGGAGAAGAAAATCTATTACAATACCACAGAAGTAAAAATTAACTTTTTATTGAAATACAAAAACATCTCTTATAGTTCACAGGTTTTATAATTGAGACTTAAATGTTCCACAGATACATTTTTTTTTTTAGTTCCCCAATAGAATCACTGTTTATCATAAAGAATGAGAACTGTGCTGCAGCATAAAATTCATCATCTGTTTATACTCTCTTTACTAAGAAGCTGGCGCATGACTTATCGCCAATTACACCAGTACAAAGAATCTAATCATCTACTATATACTACCGACGCCTCCTCTCCTGCATAGGGAGACAAAAGCTAAGTGATTGGTCCTGAAGGCCGAGTATTAACAGCTGACCTAACCCTTCTGCTCTCTTCTAACATAAAAGGCTCAGCCTTGGTTCTCCACTTCCTAGGACTACAGGAATGTTTTCAATCGAGGCACAGGTTTTCCTGTGCTGTGACTGGACAAATGTCTCCCTCTAATGGTCTGTTCAGTAGGGTTAATGCTAATGGTCACAACTGTAAAAACCAAATCACTAATCTTCATATCCTATACCTCTCCCTCCCACAGGAGATGGGGAGAAATTCTGGCCTTGATAACAGGTCATTCTCCTGCCAGAAATGCATCTGGTCTGCTAACAGGGAAGTTTTAACCTAAAGACCTGACATTTATACAAGTACCTTGTTCATGCTTTGCTCGCTGGATCCGCACAATAATTCCATGAAGCAGGTCCTCCTACCCTAATTTTACAGATGTAGAATATGAGGCTCAGCGAGGGTAACTTATCCAGGGTCACAACAGAGCTAATTGTGTTTCCCAGCGCCTCCTCTGCTAAGCCAGGATGCCTCACCTAAAACAATGGAAATGGCTGCTAGTGGCGTCAGTACACTTGTCTCTGTCCAGGACACCATTTGCTTTGTTTGTATGGCACAAGAGGAATAAAGGATCAGAAAACCCCCACTGCAGATGGCACTTTTCCACGAGCCATCTCACATCACCAGAAAGGTTGCAGGAGTTGACAATGACCTCCAGGAAGGGGGGAATTTTTTTTACCCTTTCTGATATTTTAAAGCATTGGCAAAATAAACCTGAGACCCAAATGGCACAAAATTATTGATAAGCCAGGGCTAAAATCATGCTCATTCCTCAGACTGGGAGTTTGGCCTGGAGTTATAACTGGTATTGAGAGCAGGGAGGCCAGCCAGAGGGAGGCTCAGCAGAGCAGACTCCTTTCTAGTGAGCTGGCTGGTCATAAGTGTCATCTTGGGTCCCGCTCTAATGTTTCTTTTGGTAGTCTTGTTTATCAGGACTCATGATAATGCTCATAGCTGCAAAGTTTAAGCATTTTTCACCTGTGTGCAAGACCCTCCCTACTAGGAGGATTATTGGTCAGCAGACCATCAATTTCAAAAACTAGACATGCTCCAGCCAGTTTTGGTTCAAGGTCATGGTCCTGATTGAAAAGGAAAAAAAATCCAGCACCAAAAGCTTGATTTCAATCCCTTTATTTCTTATAATCATACATATTCTGACCCCTGCCCATCTCCCGGCTTCCCATTTCCTTCTTGGCACATGATCTGGGTAAGGGCTTAAAAGATTGCAGTGACACGCTTTTGAAGGAAGTGCAAAGTTGACAGTCCCCTACTCTTCACTCATTAAAGATGCCACAACTTTCAACAGAGATAAAATCAAAATGTAACATCTGTACAAACTATAAAAACACAAACCAAAGTGTGCTGCTTCCCACAGGAAACAGGAGAAACAGAGCCATGGGAACACTTAAAGCATTTTTAAAAGGACTACCTGAAGCTTGGAGAACTAATCCATGCAGGGGTTAGTGACAGAAGGAACCCCCAAACCTGAACTTCATCAAAGCAGGTCTCTCTCTCCAAGCACAGATAAATAGAAACCCACATGAGAGTGAGTATGGGGAAGAGTCAGCCCCAGGAGGTTGTGGCAGTGAGGAAGGCCAAAGAGAGACTGCCAGCCAGCTCTGCAGTAAGGCGGCAAGAATAGACGCCAAGTAGTGGTGATTGGAGGGCAGAAAGAAAGAATTCAGTGCCACAAAAACAGCATGCTACCCGAGACGATACGGGCAGAGCTGGTCTTTACCTATTAAGGAAAAAACTTATGAATGAAGGTAAGAAGCCCCAGGGACTCCTGTCCAGTTATTAAAAGATATGCCAGAGCTATTCCTCTAAGATGAGCCACAGGCCACATGGTCTTTAGTACTTTTAAGGGAATGGCATAAACAGGAACTAAGAATCCAAGAGAGGTACCCAATAACAGCCTTTTAAAAAAAGCTTTTTTAAAGCTTTTAAAAAGCTCAATATAACTCATAGTAAGTATATGCCGAACAAAGTATGCTGTGCATTTATACCCAGCTCTAATAGTTGGGGAAAATAAGAATAAGCACATTTAAGAAAAGTCATATGCTAAAACCCAAAGGATTCATTATCTAAATACCTTTCATTGACATAAATACAGTGTGTATCAAACACCTAAAAAATGCTTAAAAAGAGTGTTTCTGACTGAACGGCCTTTCTTTTGAAGTCTCAAACTTCTGCAGTGAGCAGGGGAGCAGGGGAAGGTTCAGGAAGGAGGGAACGATGCCACAAGCACCAACATGGGCTGACAGGAGATGCCATGTCTGCTATCAAGACACAGAGTCCAGACTCTGCGAGTGACAGAAGGATGCTCTGATTCTGGAGCTCACTGACCAGAAAAGGCGGGTGGGGTAAGGCCAGTCAACCTGACAGCAGAGGACAGATGTGTAATCTACAGTGATAGCGGATTACCCACCACAGTCAGGAGCCGCCTCAGTAAGGATGGGCCACATCTCACATTTCCATTGTTGTTATAATCAGATTTGTTTGGCTTTCAAGTCTGTTCTCGGAGGAGGGGGAAGACAGATTCAAGATCCCCTCAGCCCACAAGGAGCCAATGCTGGAAGGAAGGGGATGTCACTGGTGGCAGTAACACCTGGCACTGCTCTCTGGGGGATAGGTGAAGTTTTTCTTAAGCCCAGTTCCACCTCAGGTGTGTCAGCCTGTGGAGCTCTTCTTTGTCCTCAGGCCACTTCCCTTGGCCCAATCCAAACCCAACTATTGTTCTGGAGACAGGTCAGTCAAGCACTGAGCTGGTAGGCCTCCTGCTGCCATACCAAGATGGGAGGCACAGACTGGTTATGGGGAATGTACGGGGGAGAAGTTGAAGCATCTACCGAAGTTATAGGACTCTTTCAGGAAATTCCCAGAGATTCCCGAGCACTATGTTGAATTGTGCAAAACAAATAGGCCAAATTCAACTACTGTGGCCACAGGGGTCAGCAGGAATGGAATACAGCAGGTGCAACAGACTGACTCTCCTCAGTGCAGTGGGACTGCCCCCCATGTGTATGCATGAACAACAAGCTCCCTCACCCATCTGCTTTCAGTCGAGCACAACTAGAAAGTTAAACTTATTTGCTCCTTTCAGGTAAAGAAACATAAAAGGACAGAATAAAAATTGAATTCAATGGCAATACACCACAGAGGAAAACATTAAAATGTAAACAAATCTACCCACAATGTACATCAAATTAAAACACTGAAGTGGAACCTGGAGGAGCCAGGTTTGTGCTTGGGAGACAGCTGGGAAGTCTGGGAGGACTTTTCACTTCCATGGCCTCCAGAGAAACAAGGCCTCAGATGAGTGCTAAAGAAGAGGTGTCAGAGGGTTTCCAGTGGTCAGTGACACTTGCCCTGCAGCGTCTGAGACGTGATGCCAAGTCCCTCACGTCTGAGCCAAGGACAGCTCTTCCAAACCTCCTTTCCCTAATCTGTATCTTGCAAGATCTTTTCTCGTCACCATCCCAACCACCTGTAAGGACAGAACCAAAGGAGATATGTCAGAGAGACCAAACTTCTGACTGTGTCGCTGGCACAACTGCTGTGAAATGCTTGGCCTTTTCTGCCAATCTGGATACTGAAATGATACAAAAGAACAAGAGAATCAAGAGTATTTGACTCTTGGCCCTGACAAGGGAACCAGAAGCTTGGATAGACAGTACAATCAGCACACTGGACCGGCCACCCTCAACAACAAAAACAGGCAGGGCCTTCAGAGATGGCAGCCTTTGAGATTAAGGAAGCCATATCTATCTGAAATCTCTAACTGGGAAGCCACTTTTTTATCAAAGGAAAAAGTTTTGGGGAACTGACAGCATTGTCACAGGCCCCTTCAGGAGAGGGGATTTAGGATTTAAGGATAGAGATAAGAGAAACTACCAATGACTATTCTAGTCATTGGTGACCTAATAGTATATTAATGCAGAGCATGTATTTCCCCCTGAGCGCAAACTCACCTGATTATGATTATCTACCACCACCAAATGCCTCAGTCCCAGTGCACGGAAAAGCTTGAATACTCTCGGAAGTGATGCCTCCTAGAAATAAGTCAAACATTTATTTAGTCTTCAGATCACCTTGTCAATTTTCAGTTTTCCCAAAGAAAGCATTCAATCACAGAAAGACACTTTCTATAGAGCTGGGCAGGACCTAGATCTCATAGACCTGCTGGTCAATCCTGGAGGAAGGTCCTGAAGCACTGCTGAGGCCTGGCAGAACTGAGAGGGTTGTCCCACTTCCTATTTTTCTTGTGTTAGAGTGAAGTGGGCATCTCCCATAGCCACCGAGCCAGAAATCAGGTTTCCACATCAGTGTGAGTCTTAGAGTTCCAAAAACATTAAATGCCCAACACACATAAGGTACTATGCTAAGGGTTGAGGAAACTAAGATAAAAATCAAAATCCCTGCTTTAAAAGAACTTAGTCTCCTGGGGTGACTGCAATTTTTTCTTTCAGAGGGACCATACTCTGGACCATTTTTAATATTTGGAAATGTATTTAAAAGACTTTGTAATTGACATTATTATTATTACTAACCTATGTGTGTTTTTCATTTTTAAAAATAATTTCCTTCCCAATTAAATGTTAAAACAATTTTTAAACTTTTTTTTTTTTATTAAAGTTTTGAGTTCCAAATTCTATCCTTCCTTTCTCTCCTACCTCCTTTAGAGGGTAAGCATTGCAACAGAGGTTATACATATGCAAGTGACAGACATTATTAAAATACTGAATTATAAATACTCTCTCAGTCTAGATTTTCTCTCATATGACTGGAGAAGACATTGTCTATTTTGTGGAAGACAGAAAGAGCCCTCAGGAAGACTACTCAGGAATTACAGAAATGTAATGGTTTTCTACTCATTACCTACTGAAGGATGCATTTATTTTTCAGCCTCTTGAACTGGTAAGGGGTCTAGGGAGCAGCTCTGGTGCCAACCTTCTTCCCATCCTGTAACATACTAGCCAGTTACCTGAGGCACTGTGTATGGGGAGGGATTCATGAATTCTGTGAGGTCCATCATACATTCTCTTTCATCCTGAGACACATGAATGGACTGGATGGGTGGGAATCGGGGATAGGCATCACGAAAGTCCTTCAATTTCAGTCTCCTCTGGAACAAGTTCAGACTGGCCCGTTCCACAAATACCTAAAGTAAAAGACAGAAGAAAAAAAGCATCCTTTGATTTCACAGGGTCTCTCTTAGACACTGCACCAGAGATGGTGGACAAAGATTTATTTTCAGTTCCAAATTCTCTCCCTCCCCTTCCTTTTGCCTTCCCTATTGAGAAGGCCTGAAAAACAAAGCCTGTTACAAATAGTCATAAAATGTAAATTCCTTTATTAGATGTCCCACTCCCCTTCCAAAAAATTTTTAAAAAAGGGAAAAAACCCATAAGCTTCCATTTGCATTGAGTCTATCACTTCTTCCTCTCTGGATGTGAGTAACCCATTTCATCAGGAGTCGTTTGGAACTGTGGTAGGTCACTTTGCAGTTCAGTTACTAAGTCTTTCAGAGCTGATTACAACATTACTATTATGGTACAAAATGTTTTCTCTGTTCTGCTCACTTTACTCTACTTCAGTTCATACAATTCTTCCCAGTTTTCTCTGAAATAATTTCTTTCAACACAATATTCCATCATATTCCATATACCACATTCAAATACCACAACTCATTCATACATTCTCTATTAACAGGAACCTCTTCAATTACTGATTTTTTGCCACCACAACAATAAAAACCTGTTATGAATATTTTTGTACATATAGATCCTTTTCCATTTTTTCTGAGATACAGAACTAGTAGTGGTATCACCAGGGAGAAGGGTGGGCACAGTTTCTCCATATAGTGGGAAGGGGGCATTTTGCCTACTTGGCATTTCTGTTGCTGTGATGTAGTCTTTGAAACTTGAGCTCCAAAGTGGAAGGTAATAAATACCACCAAATATAAAGGAAACTGCTACAGCAGAGAATGGGGGATCATTTGCAAGGTCTGGGAATATCCACACCTGGTGTTTAGGGTTTTGATGACATTTTATAAAAGGCCTTGTGAAAAATCATACCTTATGCTTCAAAAGGACAATCAACTGGGAGCGCAGGATCAAGCCTTGTAACCTTGCTGGCTGTAAAAAGAGATTATCTTTTGTCCATATATGATGCTCAGAAGCAAGATTTAGAGTCTGGATTATTATCAGACTTCCTTCTCAGGAGGCAATGCAAGATCTCTAAAGAAAGGCTCTAATTCCTTCTCTCCCACTCCCAGGTACATGAGCCACAGAAAGACTATAGCAATGAACTATCTAGGAAAACAGAGAAATGAAAATCCTTGGGTTTTGCTTTAACTTCAATTCTGATTATCTGTCTACCATAATTAAATGAGGCTACCACCAGGACCCAAATTGTGAAATGAAAACAATCTGCCTGAACTATTCATCTAACATAAACTTGTCTTCTCCTGGGGAGAAGACATTAATTAATTGAGGTATTAATGGTCATTTATTAGGGTGGATGCTACTTCTTTTTTCCCAGTCCATGGCAAAATCTGTTCTCTACCTGGGCGTCATCCGAGTACTCCACCACTGGGAAGCCATTGTGATTGGAGGAAGTGTCACTGAGGACATCCACTATTACTCCCACTTTCTCTTTTCTCCGTAGACAGGTAACTGGTGTACTCATCACTTCTCTGGTAAGAAAGCAAAGGAAGAAGAGGAACTCTTAGCATGCAGCTGAGGGAAAAAGCAATGACTTTAGAACAGGGTTCCTGAAACTTTTTCCATTAGTGACCTCTTTTCACCTGAGAAATTTTTACATGACCCTGGGCATATAGATATATAAAACAGGTATACATATTAAACATTTACTTATAATAAATCATAATTTCACATCCCACAATCAGTCACAAGACTCCATATGGGGTCATGAACCACAGAAGCTGGGACTTATACCACTGGTTTCTCAATATTGCCTCTATTTCAGAATAGCTAGGAGGAAAAAAGTACTCTTTTTAGTAACTGTCAAAGTTAATTAATGGTATTTTATAGACCAGTTTCATTCCACAGCTATAGACTGTTGGACAACAATGACATTTTCAATATCTCTGAATCCTAGAATTTGTACAAATAGGACAACAAGAATGTCCTCCTAGAAATGTCATGTCTTCCACTCCCCATTTAAAAGAGGCAGATTCTGCAACCACAGGACTTATCAACCTTATCCCAGACTGAATTGAAAAGTTACAGAAATAGTGCATTTTTGCCAGCAGAAGTAAACAACTTATTTCCTTGGGAAGCGTACATTACCAAGCATGGTCTGAGTCACCAACATCTTGGTTATTTCTATTTTAGGCTAAGATTTATAGAGAAAGGCCAAGGGGAGAAGTCAGAAAAAGGATCATTACCTGGCAGTGAGTGAATGAGAAGTAACTGGAGCTTCCCAGTGGAGGAAGGGAACACTCTGCAGCTGGATATGCATGTCATAAAGGCCCTGGAAAGAAAAGACAGAACAAAACTAATATATGATTGTACCTTCTTCCAATAGGGAAGCCAGATTTGAGCACTGGTCTCCTGCTGCTGCTGATTATCTCTACTTCTGTTCACTGATGGAACCTATGTTCTTCTTGTTGCTTCTTCATAGTTCCAGACAAAAATCCCACCTTCTGCAAGAAGCCTCTCCTAGTTTTTCTTAATGTGGTACGTTCCTTCCTCTGAGATGACTACCAGTTTATCCTGTCTCTAATTTATTTGTATCCAGTTGTTTGCATATTCTCTCCTAATGGATTGTAAGCTACTTGAAGGCAAGGACAATTTCTACCTGTCTTTGTATATCAAGGCTTGGCAAACTGTTTGGCACAAAGCAGATGCTCTGTAAGTGCTGGACTGACTGAATGATTCCACCTTGTTCTTTTAACCCTGGCCAATTCACTACAAATCATCTTCAGGAAAAGAACCACTAGAGCAAGCTTAAATATTATTAATCTTTAAGGTATCACAATAATCACCCATTTAACCTGAATACTTTCCTGTGAGGTGAAGAGGAAAATCATCTCTACTCCCACCAACACAGAACTTTCAAGATAGAAAGATTCAGTGATTCCTCTAGCAGAAATGAGACACAGCAGAGTTTTTAAATCCATTACTGCTTCCTGAAGGTTAGTGAAATCTACCAGAGAAGCAACTTGACTCCACAGAGAATACACTGCTAGGGACCTAGGTGGACACTTGGCTAATGAGAAACCCCCAAATTATGAGAGACTGGAAAGGAATGTCTTGTTCTCTTGAGAAACCCAAAACAATTTTCTCACTCTTCCCCTTCCATATCAAACCTCAATAAAGAAGTCTCCAACAATTTTTGCTGTCATCAAAACCAACATGATGGGGAAACCATAAGTCACATTGCTTGTAGCCTCCATCATGATGACAGTCAGGCTCAGGGTCATTCTCACAATGCCACCTAAGGAAAATAAAAGGAGTTAGTATATTCCCTACATTTTCAGGTCAAAATAAATTCTTTTGAATTCTTTTACTTTTCCATGAAGGTTTAGTTTTAGTAAATCAAGTCTCGTGTTTCTCCTTGGCATGTATCTAAGGTACAGAGAGACCAAAAGGCTAGGCCCTGACCCTCCTGGCCTTTGCAGCTAAGTGCTCCATCCCATCTTCCCTCCTTAGAATGAATTCATGTTATGGAAAAAGACAGGACTCACCAAGCTGGGCAGCAGCTCCCATCAGGGCATACTTGCCAGGGTCAGCCCATATCTATAATTAGAAGAAACCAAAACAATAGATGTCAGAGCACTGATAAATAAGACCACCAGAGACTCCAAGTCTTTGGCTTCCTGCTGCCTAGCAAAAGAGCAGAATGACTGACAAATCCAAATTCTGGAGAATCTTGTCTGAGATAAAAATGGATTCTCCGCATCAGGAGAACAAGATCCCAGTTTCTTAAAACTGTGTCTCTCAATTCCATAAAAGGTCATGTAACATTGTGGGGTCATGAAATTATGATTTATTATAAGTAAATGTCTGATTTGTATATCTATATATCCAGGATCATATAAAGATTTCTTGGGAGAAAAGGGATTGCTAGTAGAAAGGTTTAAGAAGCTCTGAACTAGATCATATTCCCTAAATTGAGTTTCTATACATGAAGTTATGCCCTTTCTCTTTCCCAACTTTGAGAACTTAAGCCATCCTATCCTGGGCAACTATAATAATATTAACTCATACCTATTAAGTAGCATTTCACCCAATCAGCTGGCCCACTGTGGCCAAACAGAGTTTGGCCAAAAGATATAATTCTAAGGACTATAAGAAATATACAGAAACATGGGAAGATCCAAGACTCAGCTCAAATGTCACTCACTTTCTACCTATCCTGCTCCTTCAAATGTTAGAGCCTTCTGTTCTCTCTACTGTATATATGTATATTTATCTACATATTAATGTGTAACATGTAAGTTCTTTGAAGGTAGGAATCATATTTCTTTTCTTTGTATTCCCAGTGCCTGGAAAACTGAAGGTGCTTAAATGCTACGTGACCAAAAGCAGAGACAAAATAATGCTATCTACGAGGGCTTTTGGGGCTAAGGGTTGTCAGGATAAGGCAGAGAAAGTCTAAATCTATGAATTCTTCAGTGTGGGGGGACTTCTGATGTAAATACCCCCTACTGATGCAAATCTGCAATTAATCTGTATCTGTATTTGTGAGTTGCTTAGAGGTTTTGACAGAGGAAACAAAATACAGCCAGTATGTCAGAGGCAAAACATGAACCTGGGTTTTTCAGAATTTAAAGCTGGCTTTCTACCCATAATGCCTCTCCTATGCTCACCATAATGATAAAAATAAAAACATGAATATGCAACAAAATGCCAGTCAATACAAAGGACAAATTTAGTGCTGTCAAATTTAAGTAACACATGCTGTATTTATATTAATATCCGTGAAGAATTGGGGGGGGGAATTACACTTTGGGGGGGAATGAGGATGTTTGTTGGCAAGTTACTGATGAGGAAATATCAATTAATTAAAAGAAAAGAAAAGATGTTACTCTAAGTTATACACTAAGTACTTAACCGGAGAACTCACCTTTTCTTTCTTTGGGTAGCATAAGCGGACATTTCAAAATGTACCTATTTATGCCTAATTTTCCTCTTATGCCTGATTCATCTTAAAAGTTGAGCTCTCCAGGGCCTGTCAACTGTTAAAGCAAAAGGGATACTCACTGCAGCATTGGTAAGGTAGGACAATGATATGCCAAAAAGTCTTCCCCAGGCAGCACCAATGAGAAGGGATGGAATGAAGACTCCAGCAGACACAGTGAGCCCATAGGTCCAACATGCCAGTAGGAAATAGACCAGAGTGAAGAGTCCCAGGGTCATGGGGTTGTAGCTACCTAGGGAAGACACAAAAGGCAGAGGAGTTGGGGGAATGTACCAAAGGCCTCTCCTCAAATTTCATGTTTCTGGCGATCACCAACAAAATACCACACTCCTCCCAGAAAGGAAGCAGTGAAAACTTTGCTTGGATATTGCTGACCACAAAAAGGTAAACAGCACAATGAACAGCAAAATCTTAGCTCATCTTAAATCTTCCAATCATCTAGATCAAGGACTGATCCCCAACCAAATCCTGTCAGTCACTCCATCCCCTTTCAAAGCACACCCTACAGCTTTTTTTTTTTTAAAAGAAAAAATTTTATTTTAGAAATAGAAAAACTGAGGCAGAAGATAAGAATTCATTTGTGAAGAGGTCACCCTGTGGGAAGACACAATCTCCTCCTTTATTTATTTCAACTTTCATATCACAATCTCAATCAAATCCTGGCACCATGGTAACAAGTAGTTTTCTTGGCTATTCTTTAAAAGAACTGAGGAAATACCAGACCAAAGGTGGCAGAAGGATATGGCCACCAAGGCTATACTCATAAACTGTTTGTGACAGGTAGGGAAAACTTCTGCTTACAATGATGTGTTCCAGTGGGGGAAGGCAGGGAAGAGGTCAGAGGAGAAGATGATGAGATCTCCTCCATCACTGAGGCAGTAAGAGGCAGCCTCAGCCCCTGCTCAATACACCAAAAACAGTATGACTGAAGTTGGCAAAAAGGGAACCTTACCAAGGTTACTTTTCTCTATTCCTCCCATACTGATTAGAATTCAGAAAGGTAGTAAAGAAAGGCCAACTAAAAAGCTGCTACGGTCCAGGTGAAAAAAACAATTTAAAAATTATTTTGAATGCAGACATCTGGAATCACATCCTTGCTGCTGGCAACAACAGAAGAACTTTTCCCAAAGCTTCTAGGGGAATGTGGATATCCTAAGTCATAGTCACAAACATATAGGAAATATGACACAACATTCAGGCTTGCTTCTTGGGATCTTAATGAGAACAAGAGAGGGCTGCAAATGGGTCCATAGAAGTGAAAAAGAAATTGAGCAGATAACAGATTTCAAGATGCACTGACTTCTGATGGCATCTGTTACCCATGGAGAACTAAAAGAGATATGTACCTGAATACATCACAGGCAAAGGAACTAAGGCCAGAAATGCAAACAACTTATTCAGGACATATCTCAGATTGGGACAGAGTCTGGGCTGGGATAGTTTAACTACCAACAACTTGATTTCTGAACTAACATTTCAAAAAAAGTAAATATTTTATATTTGTAAATATATGATATTTACATGGAACAACTCCATTTTTTACAAGAAATAAAAAGCAGAGAGAGTAAATGATTAAAAGATACGTGGCAATGTAGCATTTTTACTCATTTTGTTGTTGTTTGCTTGCATTTTAGCTTGCTCATTTTTTGTGCAGCACAGTAATTGTATAAATATGTACACATAAATTGGATTTAACATATATTTCTACCATGTTTAACATATATTGGACTACTTGCCACTTAGGGAAGGGTGTGGGGGAAGTGAGGTGGGGGGATTGGAACACAGGATTTTACAAGGGCTAATGTTGAAGATTGTCCATGCATATATTTTGAAAAACCAAAAGCTTTAAAATAAATACATAAATTTTAAAAAAAGATATGTGACATAGGGGAAAGACTAAACTTGATGTCTTGGAGTTGGCTTTGCAACTAACTTACTTTTGCCTCCCCTCGGTCAGGGTTTACTCCTCTTTCATATATGGCAGACACACTAGATAGTCCCCAAGGACCCTTCCAGCTCTAGAGTTCTCTGACTCATTATATCCAAAGCTACAGAATAAGTCAGAGGTAACTGCCTTACCATCTTTTCTCCTGTCTCATATCTACACTATTAATGAAGCTAAACAGAGACATCATGATTTTTCATTAAATGCTCGGTTGTCAGAAAAAAATGAGAAAAAAATATTATGGTCACCATTTAGAACATTATTTTGACTTGGGGAATGTGCTGACAAAATTAAAATCCCAGAAACAATTCACAGAAGGTAAAGTCATTTGGGAAAATGAAATTATACTAAATGATGGAAAGACCCCAGAGCCTCCAAAAGCAGATCACTCCCCAGGAAGGAAGGAAGACAGTCTATTAGACTGACCAAGTCCATCATTCCTGCGAGAAGCACAAAAACACAACCCAATGGCTCCTTCTCTCTACTTTGTCCAACTCTCCCTCCCTGTGCTCTGCTACCTTCCCACGGTTTTTCTTCCCCATCTGCCAGACAAAAGTCCTATCTTATAAAACTGAATAAACTGCCATGTGAAGACTCTGGGTTTGAGAGTCATTGTAACAGTCCCCTTCCTGCCCACTCTCCATTCCCCACTAAGTTCTGTTCATACTCTTGGAGGGCCAGTATCAAGCAATAGGAATATTTAACAAAAGTTCATATATAGTCCAACACTCTCCCCTTCTCCAAATCAGTTCTCGTCATGGGAACAAGTATAGGTCAAATTCTGATTCTAGCTTGATGCATATTGATCAAAGTAACAGACCTGGGGGGTCATGAAAAAGACGGACAACACTCTTCTCTGGGGTGTTGAAAAAGGCTGCAGCCATAGAATTATATTCTCCATCTGCACAGAACAGCTATGGGATTGAAGAACAGAAAGAAAAACAAGATCTCCATTAGAATATCCTGGCTAAACACAAACTTGATTATCTTCTTCAGTAAAGATGGATCAAGAATTTCTTCAGTACAAACAAATACAATGTGGTCAGGTCTAACTCTGAAGATCAGTAAAGAAACAAGATCTGCAGGCAGTATGTATGTACATACCTGCGTCTTCAACCAGGAAACAGAATGAGGCTCACATGAATATCATTAATACTTTTTGGAAGGCTTGATAAAATCTGATTCCTTACCTAATTTAGTTTCACGAGGCCACATCCTTGAGTCTAGATGAGTTTTGTAACAACTCATAATTATAAGACATGTCAATACTATCCCCTATTACCCTTCAATAGGGTAAAGGCAAAAACAAGCAGGCTTAAGGCAATCTGACTCCTGGGGCAGAGTCAGCCTGCTACTGGGCACATTTACGCCACTGGTCTCACAAGTGAGAACAAGCATGCTCCTACATGTTTTAAATACTTATTTTTACTACTTATAGAGTCATTATAAAAGCTTAAAGAGAAGAGCATTCAGGGTACCATGACAGATCTATTCTAACTCTTCCCAAACTGCCTGATTAATATAGTAATTCCTCATCTAAAATAAAACTGATTCAATAATGAGAAATAAATTGTCTTAGAGGAATGCCTTTCTGTTGGACAAATGATGATTTGATGGAAAAAAGAACAGTGAGAGGGACTTTCCCTGGGAATGTCTACCTTGATATAGGCTCTATTATAGGTCCTGACTACTAGGGGGATTTATCTTGGACCCATAGCTCTAGCCTCTTACCTGAAGTGGGTAAGACATGGAATTCCCTTGAAGTGGCTGACAATCCCGAGATGAGTAAATCAATACAAATGCAACTGTGGCAGTGACTGCAGCCACAAGCATGGCTTCAATCACCTGGAGGCAGGGGCGGTGTATGTACCTGTAGAATCAAAACAGCTTTAGATAAGCCTTTCTATATCAATGACAGAATCATAAAAATTACAATTAAGAAATCATCAATTAGCTACTTAAAAGAAGTGACCCTAAGGGACATGATATCAAGCAAGCTAGGTCTTCACATAAGTAGAGGATATATAAATATATAAGTATTTAACGAGATCCAAAAGCCAAATATGGATTATTTTGGAATTATCAGTATCTCTTCCTCCCTAAATTAATGAATATGCTAGTGTGTTGATTACAAGAACTTTACAGCCACACTGTGGCAATAATCCCCTTCTCTTATCAATGGTTTTTGTTAGTTGGAGAAATTGGTGACAATATAGCAGTAAATAGTAACCACACCATTTCCTTTCTCAAAGTTACAGGTTGACTCATGTACAAACTGTGAAAGTCCCTGTGCTTTACTGCTTGTCTTAAATAATGTAACAGAATATCAATAAGGAGATACTCTTTGAAACTGATGGGAAACAATTTATCTTCTCATCCAAGTAGGGCTGTGTTTAACCAGTCCAAAAAAGGGAAAGCATCAATAGCTTCTTAAATACATCAAGACAAAAGAAGACGATAAGCCCCACTTGCCCCTCCTGGGTTGGATTTAGATAAATATAAAAGAGAAATAATTGACGTCAGTGTCTAGGTGTTATTCCATTTCCTATGACTTATTATCCGTCTTCCAGCTCCCTTATTTCTCTGTATTATTCCAGTCTAAGACATACTTCAGAACCACAATCACATGACAAGCATTGAAATTCCTTTCTCTGTGTCATTTTCTGTATGAATATAATGCAAAGGGACCTTTTACCTGATTCGAAACATTGTCAGCCAATAATTCAAGGCATTGAACACTGCTCCAAGAATACCACCTATAGCCAGAAGGAGACAAGTAGAAAGGTCAGTTTTGAAATCTGAATTCCCTTGCTACCAACAACTTGAAAGAGCTGGTTACTCCATATTTCCTTAGTCGGGGAACCATTTCCCAGAAGCTTAGGAGAAGGAACTAAAATAGAATGAGGCAAATAGTATTTTAAAATGGTTTTTCTACTATACCACATTCTGAGAGAGAGATTTGTTTAATCTTCAGTCTTTTCATTAAGTGGAAGATAATTCTTAGCAAATGTTAAATTTAGGTGACGCTAAGACCATCCTTTCTCTTAGCATGCAGGAAAGATTTCTATATTAAAAACAACAACCTACATTCATTCCTCTGAATTTTAATTTTTCCCATCAAAGAAAATTTACATACAGCCCCAAGAACATAGTAATGTAAATTCTGCTGCCACAAAGATGAATAAGTAATTTAAATCCTTAGATTAGCAGCAGCTCTTCTGGAACATAGATCTCCCGCACTAGGAAAATAAATGATAGCAGTCATGGTGTTTGGAAGGGTACCACTGAATAATCAACTGGTTCATTCTTGGATTTTTATAGAGAATCCTTAAAAGCTGCTTTACAAAGCTAACCTATGTCTCAGATCTTGGCAACCTCCCAGCCCTGAGCACATTGTTATTCAGGCCAAAAGATACAGAAAGATTCTCCTGAGAATTAACCGGGGCTCCAGCCATTTCAAAACACATGTTTAGAAAGGCTCTTTCCATAAATTTTTAACAGGAGGATGGCCTTTGGTAAAAATGACAAAAGACAAGCAGGGGGGAAAAAAACCAAAGTTAGATTTTTAATGAATTCAACAAAAATTTTCCTTACCTACCACACCCATGGCAATGAAGATGGGGATCTCATGGATTGTGTATACCATTTTCTGCACAAAGAGAAAAATGTTGCTTAATTTTAAGATCCACTGGCATAAACCTTGAGTTTATGAGTTTATCTCCAAATGCTCTCCTACTGTAACAACTATGGAAAGCACAATTAAATCCCTACTTTTCAGTCAGTTAGCATCTTTGGTATTGGTTTGATATTTGGTCAGCACGCTCCATTTGGTCAGCATGATCTTGGACAGAATGCTAGGAATCTACAAGTCAATCCAAGTCTTAATTCTCACAGTTGAAAAAACTGAAGTGCAAACAAACTGCTGAACTTTTCCTTGGACACAACCTAAACAGTAGGAGAACTGTGATAAATATCAGGTCGCCTACCCCTCATTCATAGTGCTTTTTATTGTTGCACTGGTGGGTAACAACTGAATCCCACTAGGACTAGATTTCCCACAGAGGAATGCTTTGCTTCCAGAGTTAATTTTTTAAAAATCCAAAATCTCAAAACTGGAGGCTCCTGCTATCCAGAGGCCCTAAGAGGGAAGGACACAGGATGTATGATTGAAAATTTACATATTAATGGTTACCTCAGTGTCAAATGTTCCAAAATTGATGAGACCGGGGCTAGAGAGATCCCATATGTTTCCATGGTAAATACTTAGAACAAAATTCAGAGTAAATGTGGAAATCATGGAGGCAAAGAACTGTGGGATAAACAGAAAAACAGAGATGTTGCTAAGAAACAATACCTCAAACAAAGTAGGCTACTCTCTTGTGTCTGACAGATAAACAAAGTATTTCTAATTAAAGAGCTAAGTAGGTAAGATCAAGAAAAAAGCAAATCCCAGGAGTTTGTTTAAACAAGGTGAGGTCCAAAGGAATTTTGTCACTCCTCTTCTAATCAGGGATGCTTCTTAGAGTTGTTGCTTCAGAAGCTATCTAAAGAAATGAGGAGAGTCCTAATAAGATGAGGACAGTGGTCCCTAGTGAACTGAGCAAGGAGTCCTTTCTCTCTAGGCACAGGATGTGGCTTGAGAGGGGGCTCAGAAACAAGCACCTGAAGACCACATAAAAAGTATGTGGAGTCCTGGACAGCCAAAAAACTAAGGGTTGAGTAAGGGGGAGACAAGTGTTTAAGGTGGGCTGCTGAAGGATCCTGAAGCTAACAGTGGTTCTTGTACCTGAACCAAAGTTACCTCAGGAGAGACATGACCTAATCAAAGTAATGGCAAGAAATATGAAGATTGTAATGACTGACAAGAAAGCAAACAATGTTGAGACCTGATGAAAAAAGAGACAACTCTAAAATATTTTAAGTCAAATTACAGTTATCCTTTCTAAATTGTGACTTTTCCCATCATGTTTCAATATATCATGGATCGGCATACAAAATTAAGTTGGAATTTTGAGGAAGTTTGTAGAAGCTTCAGAAGTCATATGAAGGCCAGCAGACAACACCAAAAAAGTTTAGAAACTTGGAAATACATAAAATATATATATATATATATATATATATATATATATATATATATATATATATATATATATACATATATATATATATATATATAATTGTATAATACCAACTTATTTTATCTCTTAATACCATGATAATTCAGACTTCTCTGGTATGATGAAAAGGCCAAAAAAATTTTGCCCATATTTTTCAGATTGTGGTGATACCATGACCCTAATTCCCATGATGTGGAAAAGATAACTACCAATAGTGGAGTCCCACCAAATGATAATATGCCAAGCATATACTCCTATGTTTCTCTCAGAAATCTGTGATAGAGGATTAACCCTACCTAACAAGGGACATGAGTTTATAGAACCAAAATGGGAGTGAAGTGCCCATAAATTAATCCACAGCTGAAGTCAAAAGATTCTTCAAAAAAAGGAAGCATCAAGAAACACTTGTTACGGCACACTGTAAAGATGTACTGTCTTGTTAGAATTGAAAAGGAAATCCAATAGTCCTAGGGAAATCTGTGCTTCTGTAAAACTTATTTCACTTACAATTCTCCACGTCAGGAACTGATTCCAGAAGGAAGCACCTTCTTCCAAGCTGAACAGGACACCCCCTGCAAGAACAAAAGTTTCCTAATTTCCTGAGCAATCTCCCATTGCTAAACTGGCAAATTATAAGGAAGTTCTAAGATCTACTGAAATCATTCGCCCAAGGCCCAAGGAATTAAGGAAGAATACTATAGAATAATAATTAAATAATACTGAAGACAGAAAAATAGGCAAAAATTGATGGAGGGGGAAAGTCCATCAATTTATCTAGTCCTCCCTCTCTGAGGGCTCTGAATAGTAGGGTTATGTGAAGTCAATCCAAAAAGAATTTATCAAATGCCAACTTGTAGGCAGACACTATGCTAAGTACTGGAAATAATTTTTTTTTTTTTAAAAGGCAAAAACCAGTCCATGCTCTTAAGGAGTTCATATTCTATAGGGGGAAACATGCAAACAACATACAGACAAGATAAATTATGGCATCAAGTTTTTCACAAATTTGCTGATTTATTGTCAAATAGACAGAAAGGAAGGAAGAGAACCTAACATGCATGGAGCAACTATTTTAAAAATATTCTTAACAAATACCATCTCAGATTCTCAAACTACAATCTACTTCACCAAGTAAAGATTCCTGGAGTCACTGATGGAAGACAACTTGGACTGCCCACACAGGATCTTGGATGTGACAAGCTAGATTTAAACAAAAAACAATCAATCTTACCTACAGGGGCTCCAAAAGCAGCTGAGACACCAGCTGCTGCTCCAGCTGAAACAAAGTCTCTCTTCTCTGTGTCTCTTCGGAAATATTCAAAGATCTGAAATAATAGGGAAAAAAAATTAAAGATTATCTCATTTTTTTTTTAAAGCAGTACTCTCAGATAAGGAAAAGGTAGCCAAGGATTCCTACATGAGACCTAATCTAGTTAATTTCTTGAGTATGTCAGAAATAAATCGTCATCTATGAACCTTCTCTCTCAGTACTGGTCCTACATCAATTTGCATGTGGGCTTCCTTAAAGGAGGATGGGCCTTCTACAAAGTGATTCTAGGCCAGAATAACTTGCTCTACCAGAGATTTTCCTATTTCTAAGTGACTTAAGTCAAATGCTTTTCTTCTCTCTTAACAATCTTTAATATTTCAAAAAGCTATGGTTTTATTATAATATATATATAAAGCATTTTACAAACTTTTAAGCACTATATGTTGAACTATTATTACTATTATCTTTATTGTCACTAATCATTCCAATTCATGCAGATTACAATCATTCTATAATTTAGAAAATTAACTTTGAGTAGTTATGACTGAACTCATCCTTTCAACTATAAATAATAAGCATAAGCATTACATTATTTAGATAAAATAAATATAATGCAAATAATATTACTACTTAATTAACACTACTTAATTTACACAATGTAAATATTACTACTGCTTAATTTACAGATTTAGCATCATAATGACTAAAAAGGTAACTTTATAGAAGTAGACAAAATAACAAAAGTTATCCAGAAAGACAAAAGGTCATGACACTCAAGAGAAATAATGAAAAATAGAAGATATGAAAGGACCTGGTATTTCCAGATCTCAAATTATATTATAAAATAGTAATTATCAAAACTGGTTTAAAAAAAAAACAAAAACAGAAAAGTTGATCAATGGAACAGAGGAGATTACAGGATCCAGAAGGAAAAGCAATAGAGAGTTTGATAAACCAAGGACAAATTCTATTATACAGAGTTAAAGGTTCTGTTTTCAATTATAAACAAAACACTTTGTTTTTTTAAATTCATCTATATTTCTCAACACATTTCTGGCAGTCATCTCTTATAATAAATAATAAAAAAAGAAAAATAATAATTGCACAAAACAAACCAACTCATCAACAAAATTTGACATAAGCTGTGCTCCACATTCATAATCATCCCCACTCCCCATCTGCAAAGAAGGTTCTTATTTTTCTTCTTTGTAGTTAAACTTTATCGTTGTAATTTCACAGTACATACTGCCAAGTATTTTGCTGTTGTTCTTTTGCTATATATTGTTATGACCATTGTATATATTGTTTTCCTGTTTCTACTTTGCATCATTTCCCAAGTCTTCCCATGCTTGTCTATATTGATATTTGTTGTCTCTTAGCAGTACAGTACAATTCTAGTAAATTAACATGCCATATCTTGTTTAGCCATTCCCTAAAGAACAATTATTTTGTTTCCACATCTTTCATACTATAAAAAATGTAGTGATAAGTATTTTGGGCAGGTAGGTGGTGCACTAGGCAAAGTGCTGGGTCTGAAGTCTGACTCCTCTTCCTTTCTTGAGTTCAAATCTTGTTAGCTGTATGGCACCAGGCAAGACAGCTAAGATATACAGGAGATATATATATGTGTATACGTATATGGTCAAAGCAAAGGGAAAGGACAAGTTCAAAAATATTTATAGCAGCACCTTTTTGTTTTAGCATAGAAATGGAAACAGTGAGTTTTCACAAATAAGGAAATGGCTGAAAAAACTGTGGTATATGTGAATATAATAACATTATTAAACTATAAGAAAATGACATATAAAGAATTTTAAAAATTCCTCAGAAAGATCTGAGTGAAATGAACAGAACCAGGAAAACAACTTATACAATGCACACAATAACATACAAGAAAAAACTTTGAAAGACTTTAAGATTCTATATTTGTATATAAGTTGCACATGTCATAAGGCCTAAAGTACTAGCAGATAGGCTGTGTGTGTGTGTGTGTGTGTGTGTATGCACACATGCAAATAATAGATGCTTAATTCAGAAAGTAATAGTATATTTCACTTTTCAATTGATTCAGTAGACTTATTGTGCTTGTAATTTATTAGAATTTGTATTAAAGCCTAACAACTAGACATTTTCCTATAAAACACAATTTTATATAAAATGTTTAGTTTTCAATTTAATTCAAGAAATATTCTTGATAACAAAAAGTTTAAAGCTCACTACTCTGGCTTCCTCCAAAGAATTATTTTGAACCGAAAACATTTCTGGAGGTTGGTAATTATTATCAGAGATTATTGCAAAAGTCCTCAGTGACCTCACCTGTGCTTATCTTATTGGAAGCAATCACACTAGTTACGGCAAAAGAACTATAGCATCAAAGATTCCAAGCATTGGAAGACATCCCAAGGACCATATAATCCAACCTAAATTTCATCCACCATAAAAGTATTGGAAAATAGTAATAGGTGATGCATTGTTGGTGGAGTTGTGAACGAATCCAATCATTCTGGAGAGCAATTTGGAACTATGCTCAAAAAGTTATCAAACTGTGCATACCCTTTGATCCAGCAGTGTTACTACTGGGCTTATATCCCAAAGAGATTATAAAGAAGGGAAAGGGACCTGTATGTGCACGAATGTTTGTGGCAGCCCTTTTTGTAGTGGCTAGAAACTGGAAACTGAATGGATGTCCATCAGTTGGAGAATGGCTGAATAAATTGTGGCATATGAATATTATGGAATATTATTGTTCTGTAAGAAATGACCAACAGGATTTCAGAAAGGCCTGAAGAGACTTACACGAACTGATGCCGAGTGAAATGAGCAGGACCAGGAGATCATTATATACTTCAACAACAATACTATATGATGAACAGTTCTGATGGACCTGGCCATCCTCAGCAATGAGATCAACCAAATCATTTCCAATGGAGCAGTAATGAAGGGAACCAGCTACACCCAGAGAAAGAACTCTGGGTGATGACTAAAAACCATTACATTGAATTCCCAATCTCTATATTTATGCCCACCTGCATTTTTGATTTCCTTCACAAGCTAATTGTGCAATATTTCAGAGTCTGATTCTTTTTGTACAGCAAAATAACAGTTTGGTCATGTATACTTATTGTGTATCTAATTTATATTTTAATATATTTAACATCTACTGGTCATCCTGCCATCTGGGGGAGTAGGTGGGGGGTAAGAGGTGAAAAATTGGAACAAGAGGTTTGGCAATTGTCAATGCTGTAAAGTTACCCATACAAATAACTTGTAAATAAAAGGCTATTAAATTTTTTAAAAAAATTTTTTAAAAATGAAAATAGTAATAGGACCAAAGTAAGGAGCTACTTTGGGTCCCAGAAAAAATTCTTTCTATTCCTGTTAACATGGAAATTTGTTGTTGATCATATTGTTCAGTAGCTTTTCAGTCACATCCAATTCTTCTTTACTGAACTCCAGAGATGACCTGAGTATATATGATTTTTGTTTTATTGGTTGCCAAGATATACCTGACAAATATTAAGATTCACAGGCACCTTTACACTGATAACACTTAATAAGAGAAATAAAATGTAACTGAACAGAGGGGGAAAAAAAAGAAAAAGAAAGACTTTAGGATTCTCTTCAACAAAATGACCAATTTTGACTTTAGAAAGATAATAATCAAACATGCCTCCTGCCTGTGGGAAGAGAGATGATGAATTACAGATGAAGAATGAAAAATCGATGATGATTCTGGGAAGATGAAATAATATGTCAGTAAATTTAAAGCTTTCAAAATTGCTCCACAAACAACAAATTTGTGCCTTAGTGAACATAGGCTAGTGAAAAATCAAGAAGACCTGGGGCAGAACAGGAGTACTCCGGGCACAATTCAAAAAGATCAGAAGAAAAATCCCAGGCTGGGAATTAACCTATGTTAAGTGCACACACCTCCAGGTTAGCTCTGCAGAAACACCAAGTGGGGAACCCTGGGGGTAGCTAGGTTTGGCTGGAGCTTCAGCAAGAACCACAGAAACTTTCATCTTCCCTCAACAATCTACAGAAACTGGGGTCTGAATCTGCAAAGACTGAGAGAACCTCAGCTGATTATGAATGCCAGGCTCAGCTGTGCTACAGAGAAATGGCCTAGTCTGGGAAGGAGCCAGCATACCCATAAGCTGTAGGGCAGGGACACTGCTGGCTGCTGGCTTTTGCAAGAGTGGAGCTTTTGGTTGAAGGCTCCAGGTCAGAAGGGAGAACTGAAGTGAACCTAGAGGTACCATTCCCCCCCAAGACACACACAATGATTAGAGGTGTTTACAGTTATATTTCTCATTTAAAAAAAAAAAAAAAAAAAAGGAACAGGAAAAGAACGAACCCAACTCTAGAAATTTACTATGAGAACAGGGAAAAATCAGGGTTCATTTTCAGAAGACACTGAAGTTAAAAAAAAAAAAAAAAAAGTTTTTTCCACCCCAAAAAGTTATGTTAAATGGCTCCCTGTCTAGAGAAAATGTATAAAAGAACTCAAAAAAAAGAATTTAAAAATCAAATGAGAAACAGTGAAGAAAAACTAAAAACAAAACAAAAACACCCAGGAAAAGCAAGATTATGGGGAAAAAAATTATCCAACTAGAAAAAGAGATACAGAATCTTAAAGATGAAAATAACTCTTTGAAAATTAGAATTGGGCAAGGGGAAACCTATGAAGCTTTAAGAGACCAAGAAATAACAAAACAGAATATAAAGAATGAAAAAATAGAACAGAATGTGAAACATAAGAAAAACAACAGATCTGGAGAACAGATCAAGAAGAGAAAACATAAGAATAATTAGATTACCTGAGAGCTGTGGGGGAAAAAAAGAAAGGACCAGGGCAGCTAGGTGGCACAGTGGATAGAGCACCAACCCTGAAACCAGGAGTACCTGAATTCAAATCTCTCAGACACTTAACACGTCCTAACTGTATGACCTTGAGCATGTCACTTAACCCCACTTGCCTCCAGGGGAAAAAAAGGACCTTGACATGATACTGTAAGAAGTAATCTAAGAAAATTGTCTTGAAGTGATAGAACATAAGAGGAAAGTAGAAATAGAAAAAAGTCCACCAATCACTACTCAAAGAGATCCTTTGTGGAAAACACATGGGAAGAAAAAAAAACAATTCAAATATGCTGGAACTACAATTAAAATTATACCAGTCTTATTAGCAACCACAATAAAGGACTGCAAATCCTGGAATCATTCCTATTGCTGCAGCCAAAAATATCATATCCAGAAAAATTTCCTATATTAATTGAGAAAAAAAATGTACATTCAATGAACTTGCAGA
Source organism: Sarcophilus harrisii (assembly GCF_902635505.1). Taxonomy (NCBI): domain Eukaryota; kingdom Metazoa; phylum Chordata; class Mammalia; order Dasyuromorphia; family Dasyuridae; genus Sarcophilus; species Sarcophilus harrisii. The sequence continues at coordinate 344,495,619 of NC_045426.1, forward strand.
TTTTCAGGACTTTCTATCAACCAAACCCAAATTCAATAGAAAATTTAACATATAGGAACCAATATCCATGATTAATAATCTAAGAACTTAATATGAACAAATCGTTTATGTTTCTTTACATGGAAATGTATACCATATACTTAAGATTGACATCAACAATTGGGTAGCTCAGAAAAAAGAGCTGACTCTAAAAAAGCAAAACCACCTATGAAAAAGTAAAAATAATAATTATGTTATACAAATGAGGTGCAAAGGAAGAATAGACACAGAGGCACTGGAGGAGAAGAGGGCTCATAATTCTGAAAATCTACTCACATCAGGAATAAATTAAACAGGCAACACTACCTGTGTGTGTGTATATATATATATATATATATATATATATATATGTATGTATGTATACATACACACACAGACACATATAAAAAGATATAGCACCCTCTAAAATCTATAAAGAAATAAAGGGGGACAAGCTAGGGGGGAGGGGAAGAAGACAAGGAAGGGATCCTTGGGTGGGGGAAAGTTAAGTAATAGCAAGGGAAGTTAAGGAACAAAATTAAAATAGAAGGGTTAGCTAGAACAAGAAAGAAGAGATCTACACAAGCACTACAACAAGGATCAAGAATCAAATTTATTAGGAAAAAAAAAAAAGCCAGGCAAGTTAAGTAGAAGAATTAAAGTAAAAGAGTTAACCAGAATAGCATAGACTCCTAAGGGGGAAATCAACTAGGAGATTGACCAGGATACTGAGGGATTTGAAAAATCGTACAAAGAACAATTTAATGAACTGGGGATATTTAGTCGACAGAAGAAATAGTATGGAGCAGCATATGATCACTGTTTTCCTTCATTTAGTATGGCTTAAGGGAAAAGAACTAGGATCAATGGGGGTCAATATTATAACAAGGTATATTTTGTATGAATTTTTGAGTTAACAATAAATTACAATATTTCATAGGGATAGTTAGCTATTATTACTGAAGTGTTCAAATAGAGGATGGATGACTACCTATTGGGAATACTGGATTAAAAATACTACTGTAGTTTCTAGAGCTCTAATAGTCCATGGGATCCCTATGGGATCCCTAATCTCCTGCTCCCTCACTTTCCATTTTAGAATTAGTAGGTGAGCTGTTCACCTTGAAGTCTTTCTTCAATGAGGTTGATCTTCCTTGAGAAATACCAGCTGCTATAACAGCTCCAGAGTGAATCATTGGCCCTTCCTAAAAAACACACAGGAGAAGAGAGTTGAGGACAGGAACTGAGTTTTAAAAATTGTTTTTAGTTACATAATGCCTTTCATTGGCTCTTAGAAGGATGACACAATTACATAGTAAATTACACAGTAAAACAACAGTCGTATTAATTCTTTTATACATTCTTTTACCTTTCCAACAGCCAATCCTCCAACCACTGATAAAATTACACCACACACTTTAATCACCAATGTCTAGAATATAAAGAGAACATCATTAAGTAGATGAGAAAAATAAGTTAATTCAATCCAAATCAATAAATGCTGAATAAGACCTCCTATAGGTCAAGTACCATTAAAGAAGTAATTTACTTCTCAAGAATGGGAAGATCTATTAAAAAAAAAAAAATTCAGATTATGGGGCTTCCTTCAGTATTTAAACTCCATTCCCACCTTCTTCAGGAACTTTATTGAAGCATTCCAGTCCACCCTGATCTCCTCTTCTGAAATTTAACAGCACCCAATGCTTGCCTAACATTATTTAGCACTTAATTCTATAGCCTCACTGGGGACTATGGTCCATTTTGTTGGGCTCACAGTTTATCACCAGGGTCAGCTGATTCATCCTTTGCAATGTCTCTTGCATTCATCTCTTCTTTTTCAATCTCGCTGGCTCTATTCCAGTTCAAGCATTTTCAATCAAAAAAGTGCTGGTTCTGGAGTCAGATGACCTAAGGTTCAAAATCTGCCTCTGGTACATAATTACTATTTGTAGGAGTCTGGACAAGCTACTTCACCTCTCTAGGCTTCATTGTGCCCATCTGTAGAATGAAGGATTTGAATAAGATGGCCTCAGAGGCACCCCCTTTCAACTTTGGATTTACCCCCATACAGAAAAAATTATGCCTCTAGTCTGTCCCCAATTCAGTCGATCATGCACACTGCTACAAGGATGATTGTCCTAAAGACACCACTCTTAATAAATCACTGCCCCAATCAGAACCTTTCACTGGCTCCACTATCTATATTAGCTGTAGATAAAATCCTACCATTGCAGGTCCTTCACAGTTGGATCCCAATATGACCTCTCTTTACTCTCTGAAGGACCCTTTCCTTCAGCCATGCTGTTCTCCTATCTTCTGCATGTGTTCATTCTTGTCTCTCAGCTTCTCTTCACACTGTGCTCTTTTCTGATTTGTCCTTTATCCTCTTCTCCATCTAAAGGCCTAAAATCTTCAAAGACCAGCTCAAGATCTCCCTTTCTGTGAAACCTTCCCTGTTCTCCCAACCCACTCTAAACACCTAAACACCTATGATATTCTTTCACGTTCCATGCTAATATTTATTTTCTAATAAAGAGCTTAAAATCTGTGCTTGTTACAAGTCTTAATCCCCATCATACACATGGGTTTAATTTATAGTAGATATACATTTTTTTGAATAAAAACTTATTCCTTCATACTCCTTCCTCATTATGGGGCACAAAATAGTTGTACAATAAATGCATATGGCTATTCAGGTGTTCTCCTTGACTTTCCCCTTCCTCTCTATTCAGATATAGAGCCTAAATAGAGGACATGTAAGAGAGGGAAAATCTTGTATTAACCCCCCCACACACACACAATCACAGCAGATGCTAAAGAGCTATGTCTTAAATAGGATTAAAATCTTTATCTCCAATCAAAGTCTCTACTCCTAACAGTATTGTTCTTAAACACTGTTAGAACAAGTAGAATCCAGTTACAAAACACCCTAAATAAACTGCAAGATTAAAATAGGGATAAAAAGAAATCAAAAGATTCATTTTTATTCAGATTTTTAAAATCTGAATTCAAAATAAGTGAATCCTTTGCTGAGCCTCAAAAGTCTGAAGTGATATTTGCCATAATAGAAGATGAGCCAATTTGAGCCATGATTCCTTCAGACAAAAGCAATTTTATCACTTCAATTTACCAAGTTCTTTAGAGAAATAGTCTTTTAAAGACTATTTTGAAATGGGCATGATGGAACATTATGGAACATGCTGCCTTGGCTGACCAAAAGGAAAATCCAGGGCAGACAACAATGAGGGCTTCATTCTTCAGGTTATCTCAGAGGATAAGGAACTATCCTAACTAGCCTAGACTAATGAGGAGGCTTATGATTAGAACCACACACATGGGCTGCCCTAATTCAGAGAAGTTATTTTTAATAGAGCAACCAAAACCCCTAACTCTATGTCCTAGAAGTCAGGCAAAACAAACCACCTCTAGACATTTTACCTTGAGTCGAACCACATGGGGAATCTTGACACCATTGAGGAAGCATTTAATCTGTGGAATTCCACTGCCAGCAGCAACAGGCTTCAAGGAAAAAAGAAACTGCATAAGGAGCATTTCTATCAAAAGGATTGATTGACCCAAATGAACCCACAATAGGATCACCAAAATTTGTGAAATGTTTTAACCCATAGTTCACTCAGGATATTAAAACTTTTGCCTAAATAACAGATGAAAAGATGATGGCTTCATAAGAATTAGGAACTTTATGTAGTTAGAGTAGTAAAACTAGAATGTAATCTCCTTGAGGTAATGGCTCAGTTTGGTATTTTGAGGATATAAACAGGAGTCTCAGGGAATTCTGCAGTTACTTGTATATTCCCTCCCAGCCCTCGTAGACTAGCACAGCATATGGTATCTGGTAGGCCTAATAAATCTTATTAAATGAACAAATATTTAAATGGACAAAGTTAAATATTAAGATGAACTAATAGGGGTATATAATTAAGTGACAAAAGCACTTAAAAGGAAGTCATTAAACAAAGATTCCAGTCTTCATCTTGCCACTAACAAGATATCCTGGAACAAGTCACTTAATCTGTTGGTTTCTCAGTTTCCCCACCTGCGATGGGCAAAATAAATGTTTGTTCTTCTATAGCTCAAAAGAATATTAATAAATAAGTATTTATCAAGTGCCTACTATGTGCCAAGAATACAAAGACAAAATAAAATAATTCTTGCCCTCAAGGAATTTGCATTCTATCCAAGAATACATGTACATAAATGTGCAAAAACAAAACAGACACAAAGTACATTGATGGGAAGGGGCATATCACTAAAATAATGTCAAAGTACATGCAGTTCCTTGGAGAAAGTATATTAAAGAAGTTCAAGGCATAATCCCCTCACTAGGCAGAAGTTTTTAGCATTCTAAAACTGCTCAGAAGCTTCTATATGAAGGATCTGTGATTTTGTCAGAATAGCATCTGGCTCTTCTGGTAAGGGAACACTTTCCAACCATGCAGCTTATAGCCTATAGATGCCATAGCTCAATTATTTGCCATTGATTGTAGAACTAGTAAGTGGCAGAGGAAAGGCATAGACTCCTATACCTAACATACTATCCCTTAGACCACACTGCCACTCCACTAATGCTAACTTATTACTATCTACCCGTTGGCTCTGGAGCCTTCCCAGTCTCACCTAAAGTAGGCGTGGGCAGAGATCCCAGGCTAGCTCGGTGTACTTTTTAAACCATACCTCTATAAAGGCAACAATCACGGAGCCGACGATCACAAAGGCCGAATTCAGTGTTGCCCAGAGTAACAGGGAGAAAGACAATCCCCCCTTCTCTGTAAACTTGTCAATATCTGGAGGACTCGTTAAGAGAACTGGCAATATCACTGTCTGGACAAAATCCATTTCCCTTCAGCACTGTCTGGTAAACAATACATGCATAGACTCACTTCATTTGACAAACCCCCTCCTCCCCCGACTCCTGGCTTTGCCATTAATAAAGTCAATGAAAAGCTCCCAAACTGCTCTGAGGAGGGGGTGAACCAGGAAGATGCCAACAGTGGCCATCAGGTTTTCTGAACTGCCTAAACATTAAAACAGCAGAAGGTTATGACAGATTTGTATCCTAGCTAGATTACATACAATCCCCAGACTATAAACTCTTGAGGCCAGATTGTCTGCATCCTCCATCTGGAAGACACACTGCAGCTCTTAAGAAAGCTCTTGAGAGAATTATTGATCAGGCCAGCACACAGCTTTATTTTGCTGTATATCCATGCAAACAATCAAATTCAGTTCATACCAGGACTTCCTAAATGTGGAAAGGCTCTGGCTCCTTGTCCCCTGAATCCCCCCATCCATTAGGACAAAGGATATTGTCTTTTACTACTCGGTATTTCAGTCCTGCCAAGTTCTCCACTACAATGTCAATGAAGCAGGCAACTAAGCCGGTCAAAATTCCAATCATGGCACAGATGACCCAGCGTTTGATCTCTACTGTCCGGAAAGCCTGGGCAGAAGAAAGAGAATTAATTAGGGAGTGATAGGGAAGCCACCCCCTGTAGAAATGTAATTCTAACACAGGATTTTTTTGGCAAATATTATTGATAACCCCAAAATGATTCTTACCCTGAATCCCAATGCTGTGAGTGAGAGATTATTCACAGTATACTTGGGATTTATTTTCAGAGCTACATTTGAAAAGCAGCCTGTTGTAAATACCTATCTCTACAATGAAACACATCAGATTTTGATTGGGCTATTGTACCTACAGGAATATATACTGTCTTTTTATAAACATTTGTCCCACTGAATGTCACATCTGCAAAATTAATGTAGTTCTTCAGTTATCCAATTTTAACAAATGAATCCAATGTAATAGATTTTTTTCTGTTTGTTCTCCCTCACCCAAAATGGCCCCATTTTTAATTTTGGTTAAGAGAGAAAAAACTATGCTCATTGTTTTTGTCAAGAAGATCAAATTTCCCATCCCATGGAGGGCTGTGCTAATGAGAAGTGTGCTATGTGAAGATGCCAATATCCTCAGATCTTAGAAACACTGGAATTCTGGAAGTCCCACTATTGTACAGACCAGGAAACAGTGTGAAAGCAATCTGAAATAAGATCTAAAAAATAATTCAAGACAGATGAGATTCCATGTCCCAGAATGCTCCCTTTGTGCTCTCATGGGATAGATGGATTCTATTTCAGACTCTTAAGTGCCAGGCAGCTTCTTGGACCACCCAACTCTGAACCCAAACTTACTGTGTGGTTTATTCTCCTCTCTTCTTCTAGAAACAACTGGTTTTCACTATTGTCATAATCCAAGCTCTGTAGGCAACAGTAAAGAGAAAAAAAGAAACATTTTGCTTACTAACCCTAGTTTTTTAGACAAACCCAGAAGGACAGAGCAGCTGCAGGAAAAAGCTTGAGAAAAGGGAGTTGCTGGCTTCTCAGGGGTAGAGGGAAATATTCCCAGGCACTATCTGATAAAATGGAAAGAGACCAATGGAGACCCAATGTGACCTCTCTGTAGCTGGCAGCTTTCCAAGTGAGCCAGGGGAAAAAGTTGTTTTTTTTTTTTTAAAAAAACAGATATGGGGAAATGACAGATGGTTCAATTTTGTAAGAATGTCAGAATCAGCCTTGTTAACATCACACATAACTATACATGGTACAACCTCTCACTAGCCCCTAGTGATCCTAGAAACATCTTTTCGGGGTTGTTCCCATGCATGCACTCATGTACCATGTAGACTGAAATAGAAGTTTGTTCACAAGAAGGTTTTACTTTCTCACAAGGCTACATATATTTTCTTCAGGAATACAAAGTCTGTTCCAGATTGATAACTATTCTGGACAGGAAGATGGTGGATTTCAAGGAGTCTTCTTAAAGAAGGCAGAGACCCTTGGACATGATTTGACATTATGGAATGGGGAATAAGGGGAGAATTAGCAGTTCAATCTGAAATTCCCAAAGAGAATGCTTACCTCATATTTTAGGGACAGGAGTTTCTCATTATGTGGTATTTCCCGGGGAAAATGATGAGGTGCATCCATCTCCTGGAGAAGAAAAATGAGACCATGCATATGCATGATAATAAAAACACTTCTGAATATTTTTACACATAAAACTCCTCGTTTTTCATATAAGCCCTAACATTGTTTTAGTTCTTTTCCATCATCTAAGCTTTCTTGAATGTCCTGTGTCCATCCCTTGAGTGAGACTGCAAACCAAGGACCACCTTAACCCTTTGTAAGGGTGAATTATCTTTTATACATTAAGAAAATATCAGCCCATTTTTAATAGGAAAAAAAATTCAACAAGTCAATCCCCAATTGATGAATGGTCAAAGCATATGAACAGACAATTCTCAGGTAAAAAAATTAAAGTCATTTCTAGACATATATTTTAAAATGCTCTAAATCACTACTGATTAGAAAAATGAAAATTAAGACAATTCTGAAGTTGTCATTTCATACCTATCAGGTTGGCTAAGAAGACAGGAAAAGATAATATTGGAGGGGATGTGGGAAAACTGGGACAGTAGCACATTGTTGGTAGAAGGACAGAATGATCCAACCATTCTGGAGAGCAATTTGGAACTTTGTCAGAAAGGCTATAAAACCGCATACCCTTTGATCTAGCAACGTGGCTATTAGGTACGTATACCAACAAGATCATAAATGAGGAGAAAGAACTCACTTGAGCAAAAAATATTTTTAGCAGCTTTTTGTGGGAGCAAAGAATTGAAAATTGAGTGAAGTCCATCAACTGGGAAATGGATGAATAAGTTATGGTATATGAATGTAATAAAATATTATTTTTCTATAAGAAATGATCAATAGGCTGATTTCAGAAAAGCCTAAAAAGACTAACACGAAATGATGCTGAGTGAAGTGAACAGAACTAGTAAAACATTGTACACACCAACAGCAAGATTATGTGATAATCAACTATGATAAACCTAACTCTTTTCAGCAATACAGACATCCAACACAATTCCCACAGACTTGGGATGGAAAATGCCAACTGCATCCAAAGAGAGAACTGTGTAGTCTGAGTACAAATCAAATCATAATACTTTTACCTTTTTTTGTTTGTTTTTTCTTTCTTGTGTTTTTTTTTCCCTTTTGGTCTAATTTTTCTTGCACAACATGACTAACATAGATATACATTTAAAGTGATTGTACATAGATAACCTATATCACATTGCTTGCTGTCTTGGGGAGGAAAGAGGTGAGAGAAAGAGTGAGAAAAAATATGGAACAAAGTCTTACAAAAATGAATACTGAAAACTATCTCTACATGTAACTGGAAAGATAAAATACTGTTGTGAAAAGAAAATTCAATTTTAAAAATACCCAGCCTGTACCACTGAACAAAACTGAGTTAACTTGTCTATGAATAGAACGCACTCATATGCACTTTTTGTGAACCTTGTGGCACAACAAATTAAGCTAATGTAATAATGTTACCTGCAAAACTCTAATGGCAGTACTAACCTAACAATTATAGGATATATATTTTGAGTTATTTTCCCAACAGTGAGGATAGATTTAAGCTAATCCATGCACCTGTATATTTAAGAATGAAGTGGAGGCAGAGCCAAGACAGTAGTACAAGCAGCAACTCAACTGAACTCTCCCAATATTCCCCTCCAAACAACTTGAAAATAACCCCTCAAATCAAATTTTGGAGCAGCAGAGGCAACAAAAGGTCAGGGTGAAATATTTTATCAGCCTAAAACAACTTAGAAGGTTGGCAAGAAAAGGTTATGCCATTGGGGAGAGAACCTGCCGAGAGCATAAAGCAGTAGTGCTAGTGGTGGGACTAGAAGGTAGCTTCAACAGTGGCAGTGGTGGCAGCAGTGGCAGCAGCTTTGAGAACACTTAATTCTAAGCTGATAAAGATGTTGGACAATTGGTCAAAAAGAGATTACAGGGGACCCTTTGCTGGTACTGAATGCAGCTGGTACTGATAAACAATTCTAATTGCCTGTAAGCAATTCTGGGCTGCAATTCAAGGGTGGACTAGAACATTTCTGATCTGTCACAAGCAAGCACAGTTCCTGGTTGCACTTACATGGCAATTAATGTTTATACACAGGATAGCAAGAGACTTGATCAATTTCAGAGCCAAGAGGAGCGCTAGTACTTGCTGCTGTAGAAGAACAGGAGCATTCTTCCTAACACCAGAGCACAGACTAGAAAAGTAGCAACCACACCTCCCCCTGGATCATTATTACCATGCATGCATTGAAAACTTATAGATTCCCAGAACTAGCTTTGAAAATAGTAGCATGTACGCCCAGAGAAAGAACTCTGGGAGATGACTAAAAACTATTACATTGAACTCCCACTCCCTATATTTATGCCCACCTGCATTTTTTATTTCCTTCACAAGCTAATTGTACAATATTTCAGAGTCTGATTCTTTTTGTACAGAAAAATAACGGTTGGGTTATTATATTATACTTATTATGTATCTAATTTATATTTTAATATATTTAACATCTACTGGTCATCCTGCCATCTGGGGGAGGGGGTGGGGGGTAAGAGGTGAAAAATTGGAACAAGAGGTTTGGCAATTGTTAATGCTGTAAAGTTACCCATGCATATAACCTGTAAATAAAAGGCTATTAAATTAAAAAAAAAAATAGTAGCATGAAAAAGCCTGAAGTTTGGGACAATACCTTTACATCCCCAAGGGAAATAAGTTTTGCATGATTTCACATGTATAACTGATATCATTTTGCTTGCCTTCTCTCAGGGACAGGAGAAATTTGGAAGAAGACAATTTGGAACTCAAAATTTAAAAATAAATGAATATCTAGACACATATTTATATATTTTCTTTTATATTAATTATACCTAATTAATAGAACTGATTGCATTATATATTTATATATGTAAAATGAATGATGTTGATTGTATGATAAAGAATAGAAACATGCTAAGGGGTCCACACTGAAATCCAAATTAATAACCTTTCAGTGACAAGTGGTTCAGGTAGCTTTAAATAAGGAGACATACCACTGACTCCTTCAGTTCTGTTATCTTATCTCTGTTCCCCTAAAATTGTATATAAGTGGGGGAGTATTACATTTTAAGTTCTGAATTGTCCCTCTCTCTCTCCTAATACCAAATAAAGAAGGCCTTCATATCTCTCTCTTTGTCTGTCTGTCTGTCCCTCTCCCTCTCCCTCATACACACACACACACATACACACACACAACCATACTATACATACTTTTATTTATTAGTTCTTTCTCTGGGTGGATAGCATCTTTTTCTTAAGCCCTTTGTAACTGATTTGAATATTAATAATATTCAGAATTACTTAATCATTCAGTTATTCTTCAATGTTGCTATTACCATACACAATGCTCTCTTGGTTCTACTCATTTCATTGTTCATTAATTTATGCAAATTTTTCCATTTTTCTAAAATCAGCCTACTCATCATTTCTTTTAATAAAGTAGGATTCCATCAGAATTATATCTCACAAGACATTTATCTATTCCCTTAATGGGCATCCCCTCAATTTCCCCTTCTTTGCCACCACAAAGAGAGCTGTCACCACAAATGTCTTATAATATATAGATTCTTTTTCTTCTTTTCCTACAGACTTAAAATAGCATTGTTGGATCAGAGTAAACACAATTTTATAACTCTTTGGGCATGATTCCAGATTATTATCAAAATGATTGAATCAATTCACTGTTCCACCAACAGTGTATTAATGTCCCAAATTTTCCATGTCCCCTTCAACATTTGTCATTTTTCCTATCATTTTAGTCAACCTGATAGGTGTGAGATGATAGCTCAAAGTTGTTATTATTTGTATTTCTCTAATCAATAATGAATTACAGGGGCAGCAGTGGATAGAGCACCAGCCCTAAAGTCAGGAGGACCTGAATTCAAATCTGTTAGACACTTAATACTTCCTAGTTGTGTGACCCTAGGCAAGTCACTTAATGACAAATGCCTCAGGGAAAAAAAAATAAATAATGACTTACACATGACTATTGATAGCTTTGATTTCTTTTTATCCTGGATCAAATTTCAACTGGAGAATGACTCATATTCTTATATATTAGACAAAGTTTTCTATATTTATGATACCTTTAGCCCAGTTATATTTATGATACTTTTACATATATATTTATATAAATTTCTATATATTATAATATAGAATTATTATAATACATATTATGTTATATATAAATATATATAATAATAACATATATTTGTATAAATTCCTATATATTTATGATACCTTTAGCCTATTTATTTTTATATATTTATGATACCATTAGCTTAAAAACTATAAAAATTTCCTCCCCAATTTTCTCAAAAAAATTAGATTAGAAGGAAATCTTGGCTTGGTTTTAACTGTAAAAATCTTTTTTAATATAATGTAATCAAAATTATCTATTTTACACCTCACAATGTGTTCTATTCTCCTGCTTATTCTTAAATTCTTCTCCTATTCCTAAGTCTTCTATTCATGCTCTTCTAATTTACTTATGATCACTCCTTTAAATCTAGGTCACATATCCATTTGACCTTATTTTGATAAATGGTGTAATATATTGGCCTATACCCAATTTCTGCCAGACTGCTTTCCAGTTTTCCCAGCAATTTTTACTAAATAGCTTAAATCTTTATATTTGTAAACACACGGTTACTATAAATATTTACTCTTGTGTATTGGATGTCTACTCTGTTCCACTAATCTACCCTGCTATGTCTCAGTACCAGATAGTTTTGAGATTACTGCCTTTATAGTTTAAGACCTAACACTGCTAAATCTTTCTCCTTTATAATTTTTCATTAATTTCTTTGATATTCTTGACATTTTGTTCTTCCAAAAGAATTTTGTTATTTTTTTTCTAGCTCAATAAAATAAATTTTTTTGGTAATTTAATTCAAATGGTATTAAATAGATTAGATAGAACATTGGCACTGACCATCCATAAATAATTAATATTACCCTAATGATTTAAATCTGATTATATTTGTATAAAAGTGTTTTACAATTATGTTCACCTAGCCCCCAAGTTTGTCTTCTAGGTATTTTATGCCATCTATAATTATTTTAACTGATTAATTTAATTAGTCTTTTCTTTTGATGATGTATAGAAACACTGATGAGTTATGTGAGTTTATTTTATATCTGCTTCACTAAAATTATTGCTTCAATTAGCTTGTTAGTTAAATCTCTAAGATTTTCCAAATATCATTAGTATCCCTGCAAAAGGAGATTTTATTACCTCACTGCTCATTCTGATTCCTTTAATTTCCTTTTTCTTCTCCTATTGATATTACTGGCATTTCTTTTTTTTTTCTTACTTTTTTCCTTATTTTTTTCAATTACATGTAAAGATAGTTTTCAACATTCATTTTTATAAGATTTTGAATTCCAAATTTTTTCTCTACTCTCCCTTCTCAAGACAGCAAACAATCTAGTATAAGTTATACATGTACAATCATACATTGTAAAAAAAAAAATCAGAACAAAAGAATAAAATCATGAGGAAAAAAAGCAAGCAAACAAAAAAAGTTGAAAATAGTTCTCCGGATGCAAATGGCATTTTCCTTCCCAAGTCTATTAATATTGTCTTGTATCAACTGCATTGCTGAGAAGAGCTAAGTCTATCATAGTTGATCATCACATAATCTTGCTATTACTGTGGTACAACATTTTCCTGGTTTGCTTACTTCACTCAGTATTAGTTCATATAAGTCTTTCCAGTCTTTTCTGAAATCAGTCTGGTCATCATTGCTACTATTTTCTACATGCATATAAACGAGGCCAAGATATACTCACATAAAACTGTAACAAGCAGTATTTTGAGAAAATGTAAAATATTAGAATATTAAATGTAGCAGAAAATAAGTTATAAATACATTGATGTAATAGATATATTTATCATAGAATCAATTGGGGAATGATTGAACAAGTTGTGGCATGTAATTGTGATGAAATACTATTGTGCTATAAGAAATGGTAAACAGGATACTTTCCAAAAAACTTGCAAAGACTTATATGAACTGATGCAAGCTGAAGTGAAAAGAACCAGGACAACATTGTAGAGAGTAACAGCAATAATTACTTAGTGAGTCTGATGAAGATAATGATACAAGACAGTTACAAAGGAACCATGATGAAAAATGCTATTCATCTCCACAGAGAGAAGGGATGAACTCTGAGGACTTTTTTTTTTTTACTTTATTGTTCTGTGTGTGTGTGTTTGCTTTTGTAACATAGCTAATATGGAAATATTTTTTGGCATGATTTCACATGTATAATCAATCCACTGTTGCCTTCTCAAGTGGTAAGATGAGAAGGAAGGAATTTAGAAATCAAAAATTTTGAAAAAGTCAACGTTAAATTTTTTTTACATGTAATTGAGAAATATGTAATGAATAAATAATAATATATTTTAAAATATCAGCGCTATCCCATTCTCAGATATTATCTTGCAGACACAGGATTGTTTACCACACAGTCCCTTATCTTTATATAAAACTGCATGTAGCAAAATTCCCTTCTTTACTTCAACCAATAGTCTTTCTTCTGCTCATTTCAGACCATGAAGCTCAATTCAACTTCCTCATCAACTCACCGAATCAAGTAGCTCATCATCCAGCTCTACATTGCTCAGGTGTCCAATGCGGAAAAATGCTGAATGGGAGGGCTGAAAAGGTAAGAAACTGCAATTCAGAGAACAAGCAAATACAAAAAAGAGGGGTTGAGGAAGAAATCATCATCATATGCCACAGGTCTTATTACTTAGGATCCTTTTACATTTATTTCACTTATTCTCACTCTAATTCTCCAGGTAACATTACATTTATTCACATAATCACTTTTAAAAAAATTACTAATAATAATGGTTTCATATACTGCCTTGAGCTTTCCAAAATACTTTTCTCACACCTCATCCAAGAGGCATGATATATTTATATCAGTTTCCTTACAACTAAGGAAACTAAGACACAGAGGTTAAGTGATATCCAGAGCTCCTGACTCTTCAGGCACATGCTCTTCCCTCTAGTTCATTCTGCAAACTCTTAACAGAGTTGGAGTTCCCCAGGAAGGGAAACTAGAAGTGCCCCACATCTCCCCTTAAATTTAGCACTAACTTGTGCCTTGAGACAGTAGAAACAAAATTCTAATACACTTAAAGAGCTTCCCTCTGCAACATAGCTCCAATAAATCCATCCAGGTACAGCTTTTTTCCCTAACACAACCTTTCTGTTCTAACCAAACCATCTGCTGCTCATCTAACCTTACTGACTTTGTTTCATTTGCTATATTCCTTGACTACAAGGCTTCCCCCATCCTCCAATCTTTTTTTTTAATGTCTTACTGATATCGTACCTCTTTCACATAAGTTTCCTTGATGGGCTCAGTTCAATGACTTCCCTTATCTTAACTCCTTTTACTCACTTAAAAATTTTTTTTATTATTAAAGCTTTTTATTTACAAAGCATATGAATGGGTAACTTTTCCAACATTGATCCTTGTATAATCTTTTGTTCTATATTTTCCTCTTCTTCCCCTCACCCCCTTCCCTAGCTGGCAGGTAGTCCCAATACATGTTAAATATGTTGAAATACAAGTTAGATCCAATATATGTATATATATTTATACAATTATCTTGTTGCACAAATAAAATCAGATCAAGAAGGAAGAAAAAGAAAAACTGAGAAAGAAAACAAAATGCAAGCAAATAACAAGAGAATAAGAATGCTATGTTGTGTTCCACACTCTGTTCCCATGGTTCTCTCTCTCTGGATGTAGATGGTTCTTTTCATCACCGTACAAGTGGAATTGGTTTAAATCATCTCAATGTTGAAGACAACAATGTCCATTAGAACTGATCATCATATGATCTTGTTGTTGCCATGTATAATGATCTCCTGGTTCTGCTCATTTCACTTAGCATCAGTTCAGGTAGATCTCTCCAAGCCTCTCTGAAATCATTCTGGTGGTCCTTTATTACAGAACAATAGTATTCAATAGCATTCATATACCATAATTTATTCAGCCATTCTCCAACTCATGAACATCCACTCAGTTTCCAGTTTCTTGCCACTACAAAAAGGGCTGCCACATGTGGGTCCCTTTCCCTCCTTTAAGATCTCTTTGGGATATAAGCCCAGTAGAAACGCTGCTGGATCAAAGGGTATGCACAGTTTGATAACTTTTTGAGCATCATTCCAAACTGCTCTCCAGAATTGTTGAATCTGTTCACAGTTCCATCAACAATGTATCAGCGTCCCAGTTTTCCCACATCCCCTCCAACATTCGTCATTATCTTTTCCTGTCATTTTAGCTAATATGAGAGGTGTGTAATGGTATCTCAGAGTTGTCTTAATTTGCATTTCTCTGACCAATAGTGATTTGGAACACCTTTTCATGTGGCTACAAATAGTTTCAATTTCTTTATCTGAAAACTGCCTGTTCATATCCTTTGACTATTTATCAATTGGAGAATGGCTTGAACCATTTAAATTAAATTTTAGTCAATTCTCTATATATATTAGAAATGAGGTTTTTTGGATCCTTTGGATGTAAAAATATTTTTCCAGTTTATTGCTTCCTAATCTTGTCTGCATTAGTTTTTTGGTACAAAAACTTTTTAACTTAATATAATCAAAATTATCTATTTTATGATAAATAATAGTCTCTAGTTCTTCTTTGGTCACAAATTCCTTCCTCCTCCACAAATCTGAGAGATAAACTATCCTATGTTCTTCTAATTTGTTTATATCATTCTTTATGTCTACATCATGAACCCATTTCAACCTTATCTTGATATACGGTGTTAGGTGTGGGTCTATGCCTACTTTCTGCCATTTTCCCCATTTTTCCAGCAGTTTGTCAAATAGCGAATTCTTATCTCAAAAGCTGGGGCCTCTAGGTTTTTCAGGGTTATTGGCTATTTTGTTCTGTGAGCCAAACCAATTTCACCGATCAACTTCTCTATTTCTTAGCCAGTACCAAATGTTTTGATGACCACTACTTTATAATATAGTTTTAGATCTGGTACAGGTAGGACGCCCTCATTTGCTTTTCTCTTCATTAATTTCTTTGAAATTCTTGCCCTTTTGTTCTTCCAGATGAATTTTGTTGTTATTTTTTCTAATTCAGTAAAAAAAAATTTCTTGGGAGTTTGATTGGTATAGCACTTAATAAATAGATTAGTTTAGGAAGTATGGTTATCTTTATTATATTTGCTCAAGCTATCCAAGAGCACTTGATATTTTTCCAATTGCTTAGATCTGACTTTATTTGTGTGAAAGTGTTTTGTAGTTTTGTTTGTATAGTTCCTGACATTCCCTTGCAGATAAATTTCCAAATATTTTATATTATCAACAGTTATTTCAAATGAAATTTCTCTTTCTATCTCTTGATGTTGGATTGTATTAGTGATGTATAAGAATGCTGATGATTTATATGGATTTATTTTGTATCCTGCAACTTTGCTAACATTGTGGATTGTTTCTAATAGCTTTTTAGTTGATTCTCTGGGGTTCTCTAAGTATACCATCATATCATTTGCAAAGAATGATAATCTGGTTTCCTCATTACTACTCTAATTCCTTTAAACTCTTTTTCTTCTCTTATTGCCAAGGCTAGCATTTCTAATACAATATTGAATAGCAATGATAATACTGGGCAATCTTGTTTCACCCATGAACTCATTGGGAATGGTTCTAGTATATCCCTATTACATATGATGCTTGCTAATGGTTTTAAATAGATGCTACTGACTATTGTAAGGAAAAGTCCAGTTATTCCTATACTCTCTAGTGTTTTTAATAAGAATGGGTGTTAAATTTTATCAAATACTTTTTCGGCATCTATTGAGATAATCATATGGTTTTTGTTAATTTAGTTATTGATATAGTCAATTATGCTAATAGTTTTCCTAATATTGAACAAGCCCTGCATTCCTGGTATAAATCCTACTTCATTGGGGTGTATTGTTCTGGGGATGATTATCTGTAATCTCGTTGATAATAGTTTATTTAAGATTTTTGCATTAATATTCATTACAGATATTGGTCTATAATTTTCTTTCTCTGTTTTCATCCTAAATCGTTTAGATATCAGTACCATGTCTGTGTCATAAAAGGAATTTGGTAGGAGTCCTTTTTCAAATAGTTTATATAGTATTGGGAGTTAATTGTTCTTTAAATGTTCAGTACAATTCACATGTAAATCCATCTGGTCCTGGGGAATTTTTTCTTAGGGAGTTGATTAATAGCTTGTTCTATTTCTATTTTCTAAAATGGGACTATTTAAGTGATTTGTTTCCTCTTCTCTTAATCTGG